>NC_064419.1:4795000-4985000 GCF_023375975.1 Astyanax mexicanus | reverse complement strand
TAGTTATTTATGCTTAAACATAAGCCTAAACTTAACTTCAGTTACTTATACTTAAACCTAAATCTGAGCTTAACCTCAGTTAACTTATACTTAAACCTAAACCTGAACCTCAATAACCTACACTTATACATAACCCTGAACTTAACCTCAGTTACTTATTCTTAAACCTAACCCTGAGCTTAACCTCAGTTACTTATACTTAAACCTAACCCTAAACTTAACCTTAGTTATTTATGCTTAAACATAAACCTAAACTTAACTTCAGTTACTTATACTTAAACCTAACCCTAAACTTAACCTCAGTTACTTATACTTAAACCTAAATCTGAACTTAACCTCAGTTACTTATATTAAAACCTAACCCTGAACTTCACCATACTAATATATGCCTAAATCTAATTATTTCCCTTAATTCTGGTCACCTACATTTAATTTTAACCCTAACCCCTAACCCTAATCTCAATAACATCACCTAACCTAAGTTTAACCCCGACTTAAACCTAAGCATCATACTAACCTTATCCATATACCTCAATTAAGTAACCTACATCTACTAATCTAAACCCAGTGTTTAAATAAACTGATCGCTTTGCTCTTTTATATTTTTCTAATATTTTCCGCAGAATCACGTCCTCACCAAAAACTCATTGTCCATGTTCTCCTGGCAGTGTCAGGTCCTCACACACACACACACACACACACACACACACAAATACACAGCTCGAGTTTCTCACATGTTCATTAGCATGAAATGAAAGAAAAAAAAAGTCACAGTCACGGGGGTGTGTGTGTTCATAATACTCTTCTGTGATACTTACAGCTTAATTCATCAAAGCTGAAATCCATCCCTCTATAGACTCCCACTACAAACACACACACACACACACACACACACACACATTTTCACACACACTCTCTCACACAGTTGCTCAGACAGAGCAGGTGCAGGAGCCCCCATGCTGAGACCCAAATGAGAAGGGGGTGCTGTGATTGAGAGAGTGAAAAAGAAAGACGCCCTTCATTGTTTTGTTTTTTTGTCACCCTTCTTTTCCTGCCACATCCCCCCATCCCCCTCTCTATATCATTTTATATATATATATTGTTATTATTATTATTATTATTATTATTATTATTATTATTATTATTATTATTATATCTTATATGTATATAAAAATGTAAAGATATGAGGAAAATGAAAGCTTCTGAAATTGGTCAATAAAAAAAATGTTGATATATATATATATATATATATATATATATATATATATATATATATATATATATATTCAATAACATTTTTGATTTATCGACCAATTTCAGAAGCTTTGGGATCATTTTCCTCATGTCTTTATGTCTTTAGGACTTTTGTATTTTTATTAGTGGTGTCAATCAATAAAAAAAATCAGATTAATCGCAACACATTCTGTGATTAATCACAATTAATATATACACTGTTACATCTAATGCAATTCATTTTATTCTGTGTCAGTAAGCCTGTTTACACTTGGCAGTTACATGTGTGTGTGTTTTTAAGAGGTGGTGTGAACAGTGTCTTCTATTATCATATTATTTTCAGGCAAGTAGAAAAAAATCTGCGAAAAAATGTTAAAAATGAATGTTATTAAAGAGTAATTATTTTGGTAAATCTACAATTATAATGGACATATCAGTGCTTAGTGGCCAGTCGCTGATCATTACATTACATTACATTACATTACATTTGGCAGACGCTTTTGTCTTACAATATTGAAGTGCAAATAATAGAAGAGGTTAAGTACAAAAATAATAGAAGTTAAAAATAAAACATCTATAGATAGGGCCTTAAGGAGGTCAGAGGGAAATAGTGGGATAGAGGAGTAGAGAAGAGGAAGAAGGAGATGAGGTTAGAAGTAGTTAGTGTGTTAGAGGTGTTAGGAGAGTAAGTGCTCTTTGAAGAGCTCTGTCTTCAGGAGTCTCTTAAAGATAGCGAGAGATTCTCCTGGTCTGGTAATGGAAGGTAGTTTGTTCCACCATTGTGGAACTCTGTATGAGAACTCTGTATCATCATTTAATTTGATCAGCCATTGCTGATACTGAATACATCGAGGATTGGGCTAGATTTCACATTAACCGTTCCAGGCAAAACTGACCTTCAGTTGCCTGCATTTTCTCTTAAGAAGAAGTCTACTTTATTTTTATGCAATCAGCCACATTTAAAACACAGTGCGACTGTAAATCCTCTTACAGAACTGCTTTGTGGAACATGTGTGAAAACTTCATTATTTATAACGTGATTCCTTTAGGTTTTTGACTGCTGCTGCTGCTGCTGCGTTACTTTTGGTGATAAAGAACCATATACTGTGATATCTGCTCTGTGATACATCTGCTCTGTTGCTGTGCTAATACCTACTCACTAAATGAGCTGAAAGAATAAAAGATGAAGATCTTTTAAGAGGGACATCTGGTTAGTGGAGTTAATTGTTTCTTTTTTTTATTATTCTTATTTGTCGATGAGACGTGTTAGTTTTACACATTCTATAAATGTATCAGTTTGAGTCAGAGGATTGATAAAGCTGAACCTAGCCTTGGCTTTCACAGGTTAACACGGGACCTTTTTCATGCCTAAATATTTCTGTCTGTCTGTCATTTAAAAGTCTGTACGCTGCATGTGTTAAAGGGCATCCCTAGATAACTGTTAAAAGAAACCCTGCACACTGCTGCTGTCTCAGTCCTGTTAAATTGCTTCAACCCCAGTCAGAGAACCAACACTGCAGGTATTACAGGTTTTCATTTCTGTTCACACTGCACACATTCACACCATTTTTATTCTCTGTTTCCGTGTCTCGCTGCTCACGGCTGACAGTTACTCTGCAGGTGTGAACTGTGGAGGAAATCGAGCGCTATGGGGGAAGTATCTTTTAGAAAAGAATATATCGCACCCCTGGGGATAGGGCCATGGCCGCCGTGAGCTGATAGTCAGAAAGCAGGAGAGAGAGAGTAAAAAATACAGGGGTTCAGTGAACTTAAACGTACCGGTATTGAATGATGTTGCCTTCCACCTCACCTACAACAATCTTAAAGCAGCATGATATCTGCTGCCGTCCTTTTAACTAGAAAAAAAAAAAAAAAAAAACGTAAAATGGTCCCAGAGGAGGTGGCCTTTAAATGTGCCCAGCTGGGCTAATTAGTCCATTTCACTCAGCTGAGCCACACAGACTGGGGCTGTGTCTTGGTGTGGGGCTTCTCTTGCCCCTCCTGTGACTATATCTGTATCTATATATGTTTATTTATATTTATTTATTTATTTATTTAAAGTGAAAAATATACCCCAGTTAAACAAAAGAGACAAACATTTATTCAATGTTACATATTTGTGACTGGCAAACATACGTATTTGCAGTTAATTTGAACGAAAAAAATACAAATTAGAGTCAAATTAGAGTGTTTTCAATCAGTGGGATAAACAGTCAGGTGTGAGTGGGAGGAGCTTGTTTTATTTAAAGGAGAACTCCGGTGTAATATTGACTTTTGTTGTAGTAAAACATGATAAAAAATACTTACCTTTGTTGAATAGCACACCTCCGCTCTCCCAAAGCTTTCTGAGATCCAGTAATTTTGTGCTTTTTGCCCAGCAATCAACAGCCGTATTGGGGCATATTTTGCCCCAATAAATCACTTTTTAGATTGATATCTAGACACAAAGTTGCTCCACACCTCTTAGCTAGATTCCGAAGAGCCTTGTCATTTAAAACGAGGCATTAATAACTTCAAAAGTGCACAATAATATCATTCCAGATTCTAGCAAGGAGGTGTGGAGCTACTTTAAGGCTGGATAACAGTGTAAAAAGCGATTTATTGGTGCAAAATATACCCCAATATATGCCCGGACGTTGTACATAGTCCTGGGCAAAAAGCACTGAAAATTACTGGATCTCAGAAAACTGTGGGAGGGCGATGGTGGGCTATTCAACAAAGGTAAGTACTTTTTATCATGTTTTACTACAAGAAAAGTCAATTTTACATCGGAGTTCTCCTTTAAAGAACAGGGATCTATCAAAGTCTGCTTCAGTTTCTCTGATTCTGCTATTTATAGGTTTATGTTTGAGTAAAATAAACATTGTTGTTTTATTCTATAAACTACGGATTCTATAAACATTTCTCCCAAATTCCAAATAAAAATATTGTCATTTCGAGCATTTATTTGCAGAAAATAATGAGAAATGGCTGAAATAACTAAAAAAGATGCAAAGCATTCAGACCTCAAATAATGCAAAAAAAACAAACATGTTCATATTCATAAAGTTTTAAGAGTTCAGTAATATTTCAATATTTGGTAAAATAACCTTGTTTTTAATCACAGTTTTTATGCATCTTGGCATCATGTTCTCCTCCACCAGTCTTACACACTGCTTTTGGATAACTTTATGCTAATCACTCCTGGTGCAAAAATTCAAGCAGTTTATTTTGGTTTGATGGCTTTTGATCATCCATCTTCCTCTTGGTTATATTTCAGAGGTTTTCAATTTGGTAAAATTAAAGAAACTCATCATTTTTGAGTGATCTTAAAGGCCATGTTTTCCACTGAGTATATATAACTGTGTATATATGTGTGTTTTTTCTTTTGTAGGAAAAGAGTTCAGCACATAAAACCAAACTGCACAAGGAGGTTCCAGGTGCCAACACTAACAGAGCTAAGTGAGTGAATATTTACTGTTTATTATTATTATTATTATTATTATTATTATGATTATTATTATTATTATTATTATTATTGTCTGTCATCATTATCATCTTGTAATTGTGTGTGTGTGTGTGTGTGTGTGTGTGTGTGTGTTTGATGGAGAAAGAAAGAGAGAGCGAGAAAGACGAGTGATATATTTGTGAGGAGGAGGGAATGTGCTATTCGTCTGCGCTTGTAATGGAAAATTCTCCTATTTGTTGCTTCCTTTCTCCTCCCACTCTCTTCCCTCTCTCTCTCTCTGCATCTCTCCCTCTCTCTTCTATCTCTCTCTCTCTCTCTCTATCTTTTACTCTCTCTCTCTCTCTCTCTCAGTATTCATACATCAGAGAGTCAGCAGGAGTTCTTTAGAATGCTGGACGAGAAGATTGAGAAGGTAAGTGAGGGAAGGAGGGAGGGAGGGAAAGAGGGATGGTGGAAACAGAAATAGGAGGAGGGAGGGAGGGAGGGGCCTGTGCTGGATTTAAAGGGCCAGCGTTGTCCATCTTTACAGGAAGCGCTGGTTCATTCGGGTCGTGAGCACGTCCTGCCGCTGCCTGTGTTCACTAAACGTCTGTGCACAGTCTACAAGACTGTTCCGGGGCTCCCGAGTGGCACAGCTGTCTAAGCGTGGGGCCCAACATCTGGAGATTGGTGGTTTTGATCCCCAGTGATGCAGCAGCCATCTGTGGGCGGGAGTGTATGAGAGTTGTCCTCTGTGTCCTTTAAATGTCAGTGATGCTGCATGATACTGGACAATTAGGAAAAATCATAAAACATCTAAGCAAATGTTAAGAGATTATTCTTAATTCATAAATTCTGCCGATTTATGAATAATATGTTATATACATACATTATATAATGTGCAATATACACAAGGCTTTCTGACATATTTCAGAGCATTGCTGTGAAGATTTGATTGCATTCAGTAACAAGAGTGTTTGTGAGGTCAGGATGTTGTACCCCTCCTCAACTCCCTAACTTATTCCTGGCGGAATATTTCAGTAATACAATTAATAAAAGGGCAATTTGGGGGCAGTAAGGGCACTAAGACCCAAACAGGCAGGTGCTCAAGACCCCATCCCTCAAAAGAGAGCAAGTGTTTGACTGATTTGTGTGCTCAGTACAACATATGAAACATTTGTTCTGTATTTTTAAAAAATCCAGTGAAGCATGTATTTAAAAATGAGCAATTTTAGGCTCTCCACCATTGATGTCAAATTACAGGGACTTAACCCAACACAGTTAAAGAAAAGTGGAGAAAAGTTGCAGTAATAATTCATATATCATTTATTTAAAGAAGTTTGCTTTTGCCTGTATGCTACTCACTATATAGTGTTATTAAACACTATTATATCGTAAATGCCCACTTTTGGGGGTGGTCATGTCCGTGTGTGTGTTTTAATAAAATTTCTGTTTTTTCAAACATTTTTAGAGATTAATTTAGAGTGCAGAGTAAAGCAGAAGCAGTTAACCAGAGCTCAGCACCTGTAGAAACTCCTTTAAGAAGCTGGAGAACCATTCCAGGTTCTACCCAATAAAGCTGACTGAGAGAATAAGCTGAAAGCATGGGCGAAGTTGGCATGAAATCAAAAGATGCTACTTTAATGTTTTAATCTAAAGTATAAAACATATTTCAGCTTAACTTTTAAAAATAACTTTTATAGGGTTACAAATGTGAAAGAACTGTTTGAAAAGATTCCACCCCGCTAAAATACTTAATTTTCTGGAAGTCCTTCATATGAAGACGCTGATTTAAGTCTGTGATGCTCAAGTTATGAACATTGTTGATGCCATAAAATAGCAAACATGTTGCTGATATGGCACAAAACCCAAACAAACAAACTGTACAGTACATTATCTTGTTGACAGTATTGCAATATATCGGCCTGTATCGAATCTCTGTATTGAAACTTTTGTATTGTGATTTGTGTCATATTGTATTGCCAGGTTAAAGAGCACTAGTTCCTAATATGGGCATATCTCTCTCTCTTTTCGTCTATTTCTTTCTCTTTCTCTCTCTCTCTCTCTCTCTCCAGGGACCCGACTACTGTTCGGAGGAAGAGGATGTGACATAGCAGCCCCCACTCAACCACTTTAGAGAGAAAGAGAGAGATGGAAAGGACATGAGAGAGAGAGAGAGAGAGAGAGAATGTTCCCTTCTATGGAGGAGCGAGGAGTGAACTCCAATCAGTGTTTTCGTCTGTAACTCTGTTCAGTCTCAGAAAGTGTGTGTGTGTGTGTGTGTTTGAAGAGAGAGAGTGTGTGCGCGTGTGTAAGAGGGATTGCGTTCCTCGAGGACTGTGTAGCTCTGTGCCCCGCCCACTCTCTTCCTCCTGCTTCTTCTTTCGGCGGTGATTGACGGAGGGACGGATAAAGGAGGGAACGTTTGATTGACAAGCGATTGACCCATTGACTCTCTCAGTGTTGGATACGGGATGATATTCACACTCCTCACACTCCACACACCTCCCTCTCTTCACACCTCTGCTGTGAAGGAACCTTCCGGATGACTTGTGAGGAAGAGGAAAGACAGACAGAGAGAGAGAGAGAGAGAAGGATGAAGCGCGAAAGAGAACATTTTGTGTGTGATTTTGTTTTATGATTTTTTAATTTTTTTTTTTTTTTCCATCTTCCTGTGATGGAAAAGCCAGGGATAAACGGACGAGGCACTCGTGAAGATGGAATACGGGTGTGTGAGTGTGTAATTGGTTGATTGTATGAGTGTGTGAGGGTGTGTAAGAGTGTGTGTAAGAGCAACTGACTGGTAGTGGTGTGTGTAATATGTAAAGATTAAAAGAAGAGATATTTTAATAAGAGAGATACGAGGGCCGAAACGCTCTGAACTTTTGCCTTTTGAAGGAACGTATTTTTTAATTTCTGACTTTATTTTTGGTTTTATATGTTTTTTATTTCTTGTTTTTTTTTGGCTGGCACTGTGCCACCTCCAGGTTAAAGATCTAAAGTACCCTGTGCATTGACCCGTACACACCCTTCTCACACACTTTACTAAACTTTACGTAAAAACTATACGTTTTAAACTCTGTATTACACACTGATCAGCTTTTTTTTAACATATTACTCCATAGACACACAAACACAAAGTTATAATTGCTTCCATATCAGAAATTAAATTTTTGTTGTCTATTTTTTTTATATATAGTTTTAACATAATTTAAAAACACCAGCTGCCCTTTACAGTGAGTGAAGTTTCTATGACCAGTAAACCAATAGAAATGCCTCCAAATTGATGTTTTTAATAATATCTGCCAAATAAAGTAACTACTCTTTTATATTAAAGTACATTAAACTTAAAGAAAACTTTGGTAAAAAAATAATAAAAATTGTCAGATTAACCTGATTGAACACTGACTCTGGATGCAGTCGATCACTCAGAACAGATTTGGTGTCTGACGTGTGCTTTTTCAGTTCAGAACTAAGTTTAGCTAAGGCTGCATTTACATTATTAAATCATATTAGCAGTACGCTTAAATTTCCAGATTTCCACTAAGGCTAGGTGCAGCAGCATTAGCATTAGCATTAGTGCTAGCCGGAGTTTGCAGCAGGCTACAGGCTGATACACTTGCCTTTGAACAGGAAAAGAGGTAGCGCTTAGCGCGGTTAGCAGCTAAGGCTAATACTGCTCCGACCTTGATATTAGAGAAGTAAACTGAAACTCATTTTCTGAAATTCATACATAAGTCGCACTGGATTATAAGGCTTTTATAAAGGCTCTTTAAGTGCAAAAAAAATCTGATTTGTAAGCATACAACATAAGTGTGAACACTCAGAATGGATTTCCGATTACTTTTTGAATGACAACCAGCACAATCGACAAATGGTTTAATTTAACCGGTAGTATATCAAGAAATAACGTTCAACTTTTTCAACTTAATTTTAATAGAAACATTGTTTTTAAACATCTATAATCAGTTTAAATTTTGGATTAAATATCAAAATATGAATCTACAGTAAAACAACTAATAATAATGTAAATTTCTATGGTAACTTTAATAGTAAATCTTTATTAACATTTCTAAAAATAAAAATATATAAAAAAAAATACATAAAGAAAATGAGGCATAAATAAAGTGAATAAACAGCCTTCATTTCTTTTTAAAAATTCACACTTAAACCACATGAATGTGACCAAGTGGGCTTAAATAGTTTCACATCAGAGACCAAATTTTTCTGTTGCATTTCCTGTTGTGTAAAATGAGCAGAGAAGCACACATCAGATACTAAATGCCATGTATTGGCTGATGAACTGCATTTAGAGTCACTGGTGAACGTTAATTTTTAAAATTACTTTAATGTAAATTAATAAATAACAAATTTAACCCCTTAAACATAAATTTTTTTTTTTCCCTTAAACATAAACTTGATTCGTGACTCATACTGGCTACGTGCTCAGCCCCTGCTGTGTGCTAACTGGTCCTGATAAGGTGGGTATGTAAGATGTATGTAATGTTAGTAATGTATGGAATGCAATAATTACAGGTTGTGAAGTCACTGTGAGGAATATACTGCAGTGTTTAGACAATGGGCTGATCCTAATCCAATCCACGCCTCACTTAGCCCACTCTATAGAATGGGCCTTGTCCCAATTGCATACTACAGATTAAAGCTCTACTCTACACATTCATTTTAAACAGGGCAGAACAGGAAGTGATGAAGCAATGCTGTGCCAAAACACGTCACTGAAATACGTCCTAGTTTTTTTTTTTTTTTTTTGTTTTTTAATCATGAATAGCTCAGGATCCTAATTTCTGTTTGGCACTGAATTGTGAAATAGACATAAAAATAGACAGAAGTGTGTGTCGAAGCCACAATCAAACAATCAAACTGCCTATGAATATGGATTATAGACAGGCCTGTCACAATAATTATTTGTTTGGATAATATATAGATAAAAAACAATAATATGGTAGTTTTAAGACTATTTATTCCAATTATATAATCATAATAATTGCATTTTAATAGCCTAAATCTGCAATTACACTCTTTTTAATTAGATTTTCAAATAAATTTAACTTATATACTTGTAATATAGGGGCGGCACGGTGGCGCAGTGGGTAGCACTTCCGCCTCACAGTAAGACGGCCTGGGTTCGATTCCCGGCTGGGGCAACCCGGTCTTTCTGTGTGGAGTTTGCACGTTCTCCCCGTGTTCTGCGTGGGTTTCCTCCGGGTTCTCCGGTTTCCTCCCACAGGCCAAAGACGGCACGTTAGGCTGATTGGAACTTGGTTGAAATTGCCCCTTAGGTGTGAGTGTCTGTGTGTCTGTCTGTGTCTGTCTGCCCTGCGATGGATTGGCGGCCTGTCCAGGGTGTATCCTGCCTTCCGCCCGATGCCGGCTGGGATAGGCTCCAGCGCCCCCCCGCGACCCTTAATGGATGAAGCGGTTGATAATGACTTGACTTGACTTGTAATATAAAAAAACGGCCAATGCTGATCATAGCAAATGTTTATGTATTGTACAATAAGTCAATTTTTTAGTTATTGTGACAAGCCTAATCATAGATATTATAGATAGAGTACATCCAACATACTTGACATTTTCTGCTATACTTATTAAAGCACTTACTATACTATACTATACTAGTGCATCTCAAAAATATATATTAATATTAATTATTTTTAAAAAAATAATTGCATATCATTGAAAAGTTACTTTATTTTAGTAATTCAGTCAGAGAGGTTTATTTTACGCGTTCATATCTTTTATTGTTGATGATTATGGCTTACAGCCAATGAAAACTCCCCAAAAAATCAGTATCTCAGAAAAATATTAATAAAACATAAGACCAATTTGTTCTTTTGGCAGTACTGTGGGCAGTGTTCCAAGTCCTGCTGGAAAATGAAATCTCCAGCATCTCCATAAAAGTTGTCAGCAGCAGAGGGAAGAAGCATGAAGTGCTGTAAGATTTTGTGGGAAAACAAAACAGCACTGACTTTAGACTTGATAATAAAACACAGTGGATCAACACCAGCAGATGACATGTCTCTTTATCCAAACCATCATTTCATTTTCCAGCAGGATTTGGCACAATACCCACACTGATAAAAGTACCAATTGGTCTTATTTAGTATTCTAATTTTTTTTTGAGACACTGATTCTTGGGTTTTCATTGTCTGTAAGCCATAATCGATAAAATAAAATAAAAAAACACTTAAAATAGATAACTCTGTTTGTAATACATCTGTATTACAACTGTGAATTACTGAAAGTAACATTTTTTAAATGATATTCCATTTTTTTATATGAGATGCACTAGTATATTTTACACTGTTTAGTATGTAATTGGGACAAAATAGTATTATTTATACTGTATTTTAGGCTTCAATTTCTGATTAGGCTCCTGCGAATAACAAAGAACAGACCTGTGGCTCCATTTTAAATTAAAAGGTGTTATCTGGTTTATTTGATAAGGGTAATATTAAACTGTGGCCACTGTAAGATTTATAATATTTATATATTGTTATTTGAAGGGAGAGTGTTACGGGGTGGTGCAGCTGAAGGCTGTTGCTGTTTGAACAGCGGTCGGGCCAATATGTGCAACATATAAAAGCCATTTAGAAAGAACATTATTATTATTATTAACCCCTTTGTAAGTACATGGACATGCCAAAATTCATGACACAGGAACGTGTATTGTGTCCTGTAACTTTTACCTACTGTAAAAACTGGTAACTAGTAAAAAATGCACTGATCTGTGGGGTTTATGTGTTTAGAGTCTCCTGCAATGAATGTGGATGTAATTTCTACTATAGGACAATTCTAGCCAGATGCCACCGGTCACCATCATCATTACCACCCACTGCACTGCTCCCCAATACATGTCCAATACAGTGGACCGAGAAAGCTCTCACTCGAATGGCTGAAATAATTCCCTTTGACTTGCCATGAACACATTGGCATTAGTATTTATATTATACAACCTTGCTCACAAGATAGCACCTCACAACTTACCGGTACACAAGTGTGGGAATTACAATTATGGTCACATGATCGATTCACATACTGCAGTCCCATGACTTTTGGCATGTCATTACAGCTTCCGCATTTCGTTGCTGTCCAATGAAAAACAAGCATCTCCAACACAGCAGCTTTGCAGGAGAGAGAGAGAATAAAACTTAATAAACTAAATTTTGAATGGAAGTCAATATAAAAAATGTATTTCATTTATTTCAGGTTATTTTTAAACTATTTCTATTGGTCCGTTCATCAAGAAATGTTTGCACAGTATAAAGGACGGTTTGTGTGTTAAAAATGATGTACTAAACTAAAAACGCAAAAATGGAGATACTCCTTTTTAATTGGACAGCAACGATTTGCATTTAAGGTGTAAAATCCCTGCTAATTTCCTGTGTTTTCGGGATGCGCTGTATGTTGTTGGTCTCTGTATTTTAACGCACTCCCTCAGCAGTATTCCTGCTTACTGGCAAAGTCACACTCCAGTAGCCTGACTCATACACACACACACACACATACACATACACATACACATACACACTGTCTGTGAAACCTCCCTGAAGTGTGAGAAGTGGTGGGGTCTTGGTGGGTTTCGGCCTAGCTCCTGCTTCTGTCCTTTCATTACTGTATCTGCTCCTTTTCAGATGTTATTTTCCAATACGTTCTGTTTTTCTATTAAATATTAAGACTGTAGAGCTGCCTGTGTTTCCTCTCTGTGTTGTGTGTGTGTGTGGGGGGTGGGGGTAGAGCAGTGGGGTTGACTGATTTGTAGCTCTGTGCTTGTATATGTGTATATAGTGTGTGTGTGTTGCTGTGTGAAAGCCTGCTTTATGACTCGAGGTGCCAGAATGACTTATACACTCAGTCCAAACGATAAAAGCTGCACCCAGAAAGAATCAAACGACAGGAATGAAGCTTGGTGGGTAGTGTGGGTGAGCAGCAGTCATGTGTGGAGACATAATGGCGTCTATTGTAAAATAAAAGTGCATTTAAGCAATAATACACTCAATAATACACTCGAGGTTTGTGCTATAACGTGTAATAGAGACACTGAATTGAAGTGCTGCGGTCGTAGATCATAGATCAACACACAGCAGTGCCAATATTAAACTTTATAGCACGAACCTCGAGTGTATAATTGTGATTATATCACAGTTCTATTATCGCGTTTTATTAAAAGATTTTAATCAGTTAAAGAGGATGAGAAAATATGATCTGTTTGGTTAAAAAACACTCCACGAGTTAAAATAGATTCATTGCTGCTCTGTTTGTTTGTAGCGGCGCTGTTTGGCTTGTAAGCGCTGCATCATTGCTAGGTTGCCTGTATGTGGCCTGTATGTATGAGTAATACATGGAAAGCTTTGGTTACAGTGCATTACCAGCTGGTAACAGCACTCATAGAATACTTCTGAACCAATCAGATTGCAGGGTTGAAACTAACTAGTGTTAGTTTACATAAAAAAGTACACACTTTTAGCATTAAAATTAATACGTACTTTAATACATACTAAATGTAGTATATTTCAAGTGGAATTAAGCTATATCTATAGCTTTAAATACAACATAAAAGCATTAGTTTGCGCTTTTAAGTGCTTTTTTTTGTATATCTTCTTTTTTGTTTTAAACATCATTGAGAAAATTTGTATTCGAGCTGCATTGGTTGGATTATTGCAGGACGTGATTTGTAGCGCGTGATTTGTAGCTGTTTGTGTGTTTAGAGGCCTATTCTGGGTGTGAGAATGATTTTCTAGGCCTAGATTGTGTGGGTGTGAGAGTGATTTGTGACCACACATTTGTGTGTGTGTGTGTGGTTGTGTGTGTGTGTGTGTGAGATTTACTGCTCAGCATGAGGACCGGCTTCTGAGTGTGCTGACATCATTACAGATCTGAGAGGTGGCATCACATTTCCACTGCTGCTCTGAGTCATAGATATAAATGCATTAGAGCGCTTTACTGCATCCACTTCCTCACCCAGCACCATCCAAACACACGCTGGGTTCAATCCAGACCACTGCTCCGGCCCCACTGCAGCCGGCAGAGCTGAAAAATCAACACGCTGATTGTGAATTCTCACAGTCTGCTGCAGCACAGTTCATTTCCATGTCTATATGGAGCACTAAAGCTGATTAATGTGCTCAATTCAACAGATGCACCCTCTCAGGAGAGAGCTCCAGCACTTTAATGAGCTCCTGATGCCATCTGCTGGATACATGTAGTTACTGCATGGCCAAAAAGAAAAAAAAAAAACTCAGCACTAGGTAGGATTTACTTGACTTTTGATCTTTTTAAAGAAGTAAAATTACTTAGCTTGAAACTCCCTGCAGCGCTGCATTGAGGTGTAATAGGAGGAATAGCGGTGCTCTCGTGTCTGTGCCGAAGCTCCTCTGAGCTCAAACCAGACTCTGTAAGTTTTTTCCGAGGCGGTCGCGAAAAACGCTCGCGAGAACTGCGACCTGCTTTCCGACCTTTAGTTCTAACAGTTCTACAAGGACTACTGGTTTATTCTTTACAAACTAACATACAGACACTGGCAGAAGCTGGAAAGAGACCGAATATGTCTGTGAAAGTTTATTAATGGTTACTATTTAGGTTGTAAATGCCTTAAAAATCATTAATAATTAGTTATAACACATGCGTAGAAGGGGCAACAGTATAGATGGCTCTGGGTTCACTATTTGGCAAACAACAGGTCATTGTTGCCCTTTCTATGTGTGTTATGACTGATTATGAATAATTTTTAAGGCATTTACAACCTAATTCGTAACCACTAATAAACTAATTGTAAACCATTTATAAACCCTTTATAAAGGTAGTCTTATTTTAAAGTGGTACCGAATATTATATAAGACCAATTGGTACTTTTGGCAGTGTGGGCAGTGTGCCAAGTCCTGCTGGAAAATGAAATCCGCATCTCCATAAAAGTTGTCAGTAGAGGAAAGCATGAAGTGCTGTAAGATTTTGTGGGAAAACAAAACTGCACTGACTTTAGACTTGATAATAAAACACAGTGGATCAACACCAGCAGATGACAGACATGACTCTCCAAACCATCACTGATCATCAGTAAATTTTATATTTAATTTAAAGTAAATCAAGGGAGCAGAGTCTGGAAGAAGAGTGGAGAGACACACAGTCCAAACTGCTCGAGGTCTTGTGTGAAGTGATGTTTGGATGAAGAGACATGTCTGTCATCTGCTGGTGTTGATCCACTGTGTTTTATTATCAGTTCTTCAGTAGTTTAATTGGGGGGGGTGGTCGCCATTGTTCACTGACGTGTTTCAGAACTTTAGAATCGGACAGTTCTTCACGCCTGACGCTCTCTGAAACTCCACCCTCTTTGACTAGGTCTGCCTAACAACAGAGCGATCTATATTCTGATTGGCTCAACGAGAGTACATTATAATATACAGCTGATGGATTGGCAAGCATGAGAAATACCATGTGTGAGCGTGTGAACTTGCTGAGGTGCGTGTGTCACACGCTCAAAGCGTGAGACTTGAGAACACTGCTGTAGCACCCTATCCCATTACACTTCCAATTACAATTTTCCTATTTTTTTTGTGGCCGCCAGGGAATGGCTTTTTTACATTATTTATTACATTATGAGGGAAGCTGGTGTTTCTTTAGTGCTTCAGTGAGGAAACCGTAAATGCTCCATGTGAGTCAACTGCTGGAGTACAGCGTGTTCCACCGGGCTTGGCTGAGTTCTTCCAGCTCTCTCTTTCTCTCATTTAAATACACACACACACACATCAAAAGTCATCAAAACTTAATTATTTAACCCTTCAATAAATAAAATTCATAGATAAGTAAATTAAAATATTGTGTGATTTAGCTTTTAGCTGCAGTTCTAAGTGTAGAACAGAGCCTCACACACCAAACCCACCTTAAATGACCCTGTGTACATCTTAACCATGTAATTATGCAGATATTCAGTGAACTTCCCCTTTAAGGTTAAGGTTAGCTGATGGAAACAACCAACAAACAAACACACCAACCTGTGTGTGTGTGTGTGTGTGTGTGGTATGTGTGTGGTTTTTCTCCAGTCCCTGTGAGAGCGTTGGCTCGTTTGTTGCTCAGCACTGCCAGCATGATCTCACAGCACTATTACACTAACTCACTCCAGCAGTTTTTCACCCCTCACTTTACTTCCATCCCCTCCCTCGCTCCCGTTTTTACCTCTTCCTGTTTTTATCTCCTCCTCTCTCACATCTCTTTTTCTTCTCTTTCCTTTCTAATCCTGCACTCTCTTTTTCTCAAGTCTGTTGCTCATCTTTGTCGTTCTTTTTCTCACTGCTTTTTTCTCATCTCCCAATCCCTTGTTCCCACCTTTTCTCTCTTCCACCTTAATCCAGTTTCTTTCAAATTCTCCTCCCTCGCTCCTCTTTCTCAACTCTTCTCTCTCACTCGCTTTTTTCACATCTCTTTTCTCTTTCTCTATCCTCCCTCACTTCTGTTTCCAGCTTTTTTCTCCTCTCTTGCTCATTTCTAACCACTGCTATTTACTCTGTCCTTTCTTGCTTTATCTTCTCCTCTCTTTTTTTTCTCTTACATCTATTTCTCACATCTTTCTTCTCAAGTCTTTTCTTTCCCCATTCCTTTGTTTCTCACCTGTTCTCTCTCCTTCCCCACTTCAGTTTCTCACTTCTCTCTCTCCTCCCTTTCTCCTGTTTTTAACGTTATTCTCATTCTTTGCTCACAATTCTAACATGTTTTCTGTCCTCCCTCACTTCTTTTTCTCAGTTTTTCTGTCTTTTTTTCTCACTTCATTTTCTTACCTCTTCTTTCTCCTTAATTTCTTTCTTTCTCTTGCTCCTTTTTCACCTCTTCATTCCTTCTCTCCCTCACTCCTTATCTTACCTCTTCTCTCTAATTCATTTTTCTAGCCCTTTTCTCCCCCTCTTTTGCTCGTTTCTCATAACTTCTCTTTCTCTGCTCATTTATATACACACTATTCTCTCTCCCTGTTCCTTTTTCTTATTGTTTTCCTCCCCTCCCTCGCTCCAGGTTTTCTCTTCTTCTCTTTTCTCTCTCACTCATATTTCTCCCCTATTTCTCACCTCGTCCCTCTCCTCCTTCACCCCTCTGTCTCACAGCCTCTCACTTTTCAATGATTCATCACAATGATTTGCTTTACTTCTCTTTGAACACCTTTTGTTGTTCTTTCTTCTCTTACTCCTCTTTATTTTTACTGTTTGTGCGTTCTTTTTCACTATTTTCCTTTCCTCTTCTCACCTTTTCTCTCTCCTGTTTCGCTCCTCTTTCTCACTTCTTTTCTTTCTCCTCCCTCTCATCTGTTTCTCACCTTATCTCTCTTCATTTACTGCTCAACAGCTTAATACAGCTTAATACTAGTTAGTATTTTTCAGAAATACTAAAATAATCTCCCTTTCTCTATTAATAATAATAATAATAATAATAATAATACTTTCCTTACTTTAATGTTTTTCAGAGCTGTAAATATCCACTTCTGCTTGACATGTGATCACTCTGATGTTCTGAAAGCTGCACTTCTTTTTCTGTGCTTCATTTCTGCAGCTTT
The DNA here is from genome assembly GCF_023375975.1 of Astyanax mexicanus. Lineage (NCBI taxonomy): Eukaryota > Metazoa > Chordata > Actinopteri > Characiformes > Acestrorhamphidae > Astyanax > Astyanax mexicanus. The sequence continues at coordinate 4,967,787 of NC_064419.1, read as the reverse complement.
TTCATGGACGCCGAAGCCGTCCAGCTGAAGCGACTGGCAGAATGTTTTGTAGAGGAAAAAGTAGCTCAGTGTTGCTGTAATTAGACTAATAATTGATGTGATGTGAGAAATAAACCAGACAGTGACGTCTGCAGCAAATATTCAAAGATGATGGAAAACATGAACATTTTCATTCTCTCCATGAAGAAATACCTGCTTCTTTTATTAGAAAAGCGTCATAAAACAGCTCTCTGCTCTGGGTGTAATGGTAATAATTGATTTAAAGAGTGGGTAAGTAGCAGATAATGGCATTTTAAATCAACTGTGTGCGTGTGCTGAAGGGAACAGCAGGGGTGTTTTGTCACAGCTGGAGCACGGCTGGACTCCAAGCCTTTTTTTTTATTCCAAGTTATCAATCAAAAAACACATTTCAACATCTACAATCGTCTCAAACAGGAGAGAGATATCTCAAAAACAGGCTTCTGCTCCAGTCACTCAACAGTGTGATGTGCAGGGGCTACATTAAAGCAGCAGTCCTAAAGATTTTTTCTTATTTAAACGTTTTTAAACCAAAAACGCACAGAATCATAACTGAAAAGAGATGACGAGATACAAGAGAGAGCAGTACAGATCAGATCTCCCGATACATTCGCTCTGAAAGGAGACTGCATCACAATGCATGTTTTAAAAATACTTTACAACATGCTTAATGTGAATAAACATTCTCACAGAAACATCTCTAGATCCCCAAAACTTACGGACTGCAACTTTAATTTTAATCTATTTTTGTTCACAGTTCTTATTCAGAGCCTAGTTCATCTAATTAATGTGTCATTAAAGTAAATTAGGCAAAACCCAAAAATCAGTTTCTCAAAAAATGTTAATATTATATAAGACCAATTGATACTTTTGGCAGTGTGGGCAGTGTGCCAAATCCTGCTGGAAAATGAAAGTTAAAACTTTTAGGTTTTATTGGGCTGTAATCCATAATTAAAGAAATAAAAAAATGCTTAAAATAGGTCACTCTTTGTGTAATACATCTATATAATATATATATATATATATATATATTTTTTTTTTTAATGTTATGCTGACATTTTGAGATGCACCTGTATTTGCTGCTGATGCTAGGTTTAGACAGGTATTTTAGGGCTACACTATATTGAAAAAAAATACCCTGCGATATTGTTTATATATAGTTATATTTATTATATATAGTTGTTATGCAATATATATATTGCAATATTTAAAAAATACAGGAATTAAGACGGAATTAATGATTCCACATGTCATAATATTATTAAAGCAAACTGTAAATCAACGTTTGGAATAATATAAATGGTATTGTGTAGAAATCTGTAATCTGGTAGATATTATCATGTAAAATTTGAACAGTGTGAATTTTTCTTTTTATCAAGCAACAAGAAAAGATGGATTTAATATTTAATTAATTACTGGACAATTTCTTATTCATACATAATACAGACAAACCAATGATATCCATTGGACAGAATTCCACCAACATCCTTTTACACCTAGGGGCAATTTAGTGATATATAGACAGACAGACACACAGACACACAGACAGAATGTGAATATGGTGATACAGGTATCACCTGTGCAGGTGTGTTTATTATGGCTGAGGTTTAGCAGCACTGGGATCAGTGTTGGTCAGGTTTTCTGTTGTGGGCAGGAGGGGGCGCTGTGGGAGCAAAAACACACTGCGGCTTTCATTCAGAAACAAAACACTGTAGATATTTATATTGGACCATTTATTTATTTATTTATTTATTTACTTACTTTTCTACATTGTAGATTAATATTAAAGACATCTAAACAATTAAGGGACACATATCGAATTACATAATTAACAATAAAAAAGTGGTTTTCCTCCACAACCCATTGGAATTTGATGAAAACGTGATTGATGTAGAGTCGCAGATATGTTGAATTCTTCATGTTGACCTTTCTCTGTTTTAAAGATATATATATTCTAATATATATATATTTTTAATTTAGCTTAACCTTTACCTCAGCTAAATATGGAGACATTATGAGAAATATTAGGAGAAATTAATATTATTACTTGCTTTAATTAGATATAAGAAAAGTGTCTTCAAAACAAAGCCCCTTGAAAACAAAAAAGTTGTGGTGTATATATGTCTGTATTTTTATATGTGTATATAGTAGTGTGTGTATATGTTTTATTATCAAGTCTAAAGTCAGTGCAGTTTGGTTTTCCCACAAAATCTTACAGCACTTCATGCTTCCTTCCCTCTGCTACTGACAACTTCAATGGAGATGTGAATTTCATTTTCCAGCAGGAATTGGCACACTGCCCACTCTGCCAAAAGTACCAATTGCTCTTATATAATATTGTCAGTTTTATAGATTTATGTTTGAGTAAAATGAACATTGTTTTTTTATTCTATAAACTACGGACAATATTTCTCACAAATTCCAAATAAAAATATTGTCATTTAGAGCATTTATTTGCGAGAAAATGTAAATGACTGAAATAACAACAACAAAAAGATGCAGAGCTTTCAGACCTCAAATAATGCAAATAAAAACAAGTTCATATTCATTCACTCAGGTTTTAAGAGTTTAGAAATCAATATTTGGTGGAATAACCCTGGTTTTTAATCACAGTTTTTTCATGTATCTTGGCATCATGTTCTCCTCCACCAGTCTTACACACTGCTTTTGGATAACTTTATGCTGCTGTACTCCTGGTGCAAAAATCAAGCAGTTCAGTTTGGTGGTTTGATGGCTTGTAATCATCCATCTTCCTCTTGATTATATTTCAGAGGTTTTTAAGTGAACAGGGCTAACAGCCTGTTTCCAGGCTGGTTGCAGGTCAGTGTGATGTTTGTTCACAAACTTTACTCTGCTTTAACTATGAGCTGAGCTGTTTCCAGCAGGCTGGTGTGTGTGTGTGTAGAAGGGGGTGTGTGAGCTGAGGGAGGATCCCTCTCCACACGTAGAGGTAAAACCCTGTCTCTCCCTCCCTCTCTCTCCACTCGCTCCGCGCGTCCCCGCGGCTCAGGTCAGGCAGCATGCCGCCTGCGGGAGCTCTGAGGCTGGCTGCGCTGGTCTCGCTCTTCTCGGTGTCGCTGCTGCTCTCCTCCGATGAGTCTCCGCTGCTCAAACCCAAAGTCCTGATCGCCATCGTGGCGCGGAACGCTGCGCACAGCCTGCCCTACTACCTGGGCTGCATCGAGAACCTCCAGTACCCCAAGGAGAGGATCGCCATCTGGTGAGGGCAGATTATTTATCATTACATTATTACATCATAACCTCATTACATCATCAATTACTTCTTTCTTTAAGCTGTTATAAAACTTTCCTCCTTGGTCATGTTCACCTGAGTTCCATCAGGGGCGTTCAGGTAAGACTCACGTTGAAAAAACGTTTAATTTTAGGCTTATTGGTCGGTTTTGCTTGAATGACAAAAAAAAAAAAAACACAAATCAACGTTGATTCAACGTGTCTTTGCAATCTGGGAACATTATTATCTGGGGTTCTTATTCTTATTCTCCATTGGAATTTCAATGGATTCACCATTAACCAGTGTACTCACTTTGAAAAGTAGACAGCTAATGGTGCTACAGGTGTTGGTTGTCTTGTTGATGGTAAATATGGCTATAAAAACATATGGTTGCTATTAAAGGTGGTGTTGATGGAGTGTTACTGATGGTGCAGTTGGTAGATTTGGTGTTATCAATGCTGGTTCTACTCTAGGTGGTGTTGATGGAGTGTTACTGATGGTGCATTTGGTAGATCTGGTGCTGTCAGTGCTGGTTCTACTCTAGGTGGTGTTGATGGAGGGTTACTAATGGTGCAGTTGGTTTATTTGTTTTTTTTCAGTGCTGGTTCTACTCTAGGTGGTGTTGATGGAATCTAACTGATAGTGCAGTTGGTAGATTTGGTGTTATCACTGCTGGTTCTACTCTAGGTGGTGTTGATGGAGTGCTACTGATGGTGCAGTTGGTAGATTTTGTGCTATCAGTGCTCATTCATGGTTTGTTTTTGTTTTTTTCAGTGCTGGTTCTACTCTACATGGTTTTGATGGTGTCTAATTGATTGTGCAGTTGGTAGCTGTGGTGTTGTCAGTGCTGGTGATGTTGGTAATGTTAAAGGTGGTGTTGATAGTGTGTAACTGATAGTGATGTTATTGGTGATACTGATAAGTGGTTTGATTGGTGTTATTGATGGTCATTAATGAGTGTTATTGATTGCACAGTTGGTGGTGGTGCTGACTGGTGATATTGATTGGGTGATATTGATGATGCTTCTGGGATATTGCACTTGATGGAGTATAAATGATGATGCTCTCACCAGTGATAAATACTGCCATTATTGGTGCTACTCTTGTTGGTGTTGGTGGATGTTTGCTGATGTTTGTGGTAGTGGCACTGTTGCTGGTTGTGGTGCTGTGAAAGATGGTTGTGTTGATGGTAATGAAGTACAGTTTACAGTGATTTTGATGAGTGTTACTGATGGTATGGTGAATAGTGTTTTTTCTGGGTTTTTTTTCCTGGTTAGCACTATTAATGGGATGTTAACGGTCCTGATGCTGTTGTTGGCGGTTTGTCAGTGGCACTGTTGATGGTAAATTATCCTAGTCTATCTGATGGAGATGTAACTGGTGATAAGTGGTTGGGTAGTGGTAGTAGTAGTGGTGCTTTTCTTGGTCGTGGTGCTGATTGTTAATGTGAAACGTGTTGATGGTTGGAGTTATTGATGGTGCTACTTGTGCATTGATGGTTGTTACTGAAACTTTAGGGTGTTGTTTAAGGTGTTGGTAGTTTTGCGGAGTTTGGTAGTGTGTAACTGATGGTGCTGGTGGTATTGGAGATTTTGCTGATGGTGCTGTTAATGGTTCTGATGGAGTTAAAGCAATGGATTCTGTTAAATGTAGGGTCTGGGATTGGCGGAGTTGATACAGTTGGTAGATATGGTATTGGTGGTGGTGCTGACTGGTTTTAATAGTGCTGTTTTAAGTTGGTGTTGAAGGTATTTTGATATTGTTCGCGCTGTTGGTGTTACTGTTATCTTTCTTTTCTCGTTTTGGAAAAACTGTTCACCTTCTCAAACTACTAAAAACATCCGCACTTCTACCTTAAAACATATTAAACTAAGATGTTGGTGGGATTATATTGGAATATTCAATATATTGAAGATACAATAATTCACTGTTATTAAGGTACAATAAAGTACAGTAACAAAGCACATATACTTCCCTCTGGTTGGTGCTGTTGGTGGATCTGAGCCACTGGGATGCACTGCAGGGATCCTGTTGAAAAGTTGAGTGTAATGAAAGAGTCCTGAGAGGGTTGGCCTGAGGAGCGTGAGGCGTCCTGCTGTGCGCTTTTACGCGTGTCTGCCCCTTTTAAACTGCATGTTAAATGGAGATGAAAGGCATTTGCTGGCTAAGCAGCACGGGCTGTCTTCCTCCTCCAACATCAAAACCTCTCCATACCCTCAGAGAACCAGCAGGAAACTGCAGGTAGATTACCCATGGTGCACTGCAGGTATTCAAGTAGGCTGAATAGGGTATAGTGCAAGTTTACAGTGCATTGTGGCTCCAAATGTAGAGGTGTCCAGCTACTTTAGGTTAAATGACCATGGAAAGAGAAGTGTTGCCAATAGAATAGGACCATTCAGAGCAGATGCCTTATACCCAATACTTGTTTATGGGGTGAATTTGGGAGTTGAGGATGAGGTAGGATAGTCACTAATGCACTAGCAATCAATGCAATCAGATCCTCACAGAAATCTACCCTGAACAGTAGAGACAGTTACTCCAACAAAAATGAATAGTCTACCTAGGCCCTTCTCATTAAAACCACTTGCTTAATATTCTCTCTTGACCTTTTTTTATCAGCATGGACTCCACAAGATGTCTGAAGCTGTAATGTGGTATTTAGTACCAGATAGAGCTGGGCAATATGGCCAAAAAAAAATCGAAATTTGTTTCACACAAAAATCAAATTTTGGATTTTAATACTTTTTTTTCACCTACTAAAAATCATGGTTCAAAACTAGGACCACACCATTGTAAACACTAAGAAAATACTGTAGCTTTTCAGAAAGCTTTCTCCAACATAGCTTAGTTTCAAACTGGCACTTGTATAATGAATCTTCAGACTCATAAAAATATATGTATTTTTATTATTAATATATATTTTTATTTATATATATTTATAGAAATGCACCTTCAAGGGTTGGCAATCCAGACTGTTCTCATACAGAGTTCCCCAATGGAAAAACAAACTACCTTCCACTACCAGATCAGGAGAATCTCTCACTATCTTTAATAAACTCCTGAAGACAGAGCTCTTCAAAGAGCACCTACTCTCCTAACACCTCTAACTAACTACCTTCTACTACCAGATCAGGAGAATCTCTCACTATCTTTAATAAACTCCTGAAGACAGAGCTCTTCAAAGAGCTCTTACTCTCCTAACACCTCTAACTAACTACCTTCTACTACCAGATCAGGAGAATCTCTCACTATCTTTAATAAACTCCTGAAGACAGAGCTCTTCAAAGAGCACTTACTCTCCTAACACCTCTAACACACTACCTTCTACTACCAGATCAGTAGAATCTCTCGCTATCGCTCGGAAGAGATAGAATAGAGAGAGAGAGAGAGAGAGAGAGAGACAGTTGGAGGTGAGAGACTCTCACTACCCTGCTAAAGAATGCTGAGAATTACCGTGAATAGTCGAGAGGATAGAAATGGTGAGGGTGGGGGTGTGATGGGCGGGTGGTGGAGTGAGGTGGGAGGGGGTGTGATGGAGGGAGGTCGTTACCCATGGTCACAATGAGCAGCTTAGAAAACCACATTCCATCATTCTACCACGGCACACAAACCCTCCACTACTGTATCAGATCCCTGATTGGGCAATAAAGCTTTTTCCTGCTCTCTGATTGGTTGCTGTGGTCAGATTATGGCCAGAGATTGACCCAGACAAACTGCTGGCTGAGTGTGAGGTGTTTGGGTCACTGGGCATAAACACTGGAGAGTGGAGATTATGAGTATTACTGGTCAGGTGCTGAACAGCGCTGCAGCTGAGCGGCACGAGGTGAAGGTGAACGATTCAACAAAAATTTAACTCTTTAATTTCATATTTTTTGTTTTGTTTTCACTGTTTTAATTTTTTAAGAGTGGCCCCACTAGACTAATCCTATATTTTATTTTATTTTATTTTATTTTATTTTATTTTATTTTATTAGTTTATTCCTTTTAACCTGGGCATTTTGGTTTGTTCTTGACTTTCAATCTGGTGTTGTAAAAAAGACATTGTGGTTATTGTTTATTATATAGACATAAGATGTAAGTATCACCATGGAAAATCTAAATAAACTAAATGAAAAAAAAAGTTGTTCATATTGAGAATAAAGTCGTAATATTACAAGATTAAAGTCGTTATTTTACGAGAGAATAAAGTCGTAGTATTCTGAAGCGAATGTAGTTCTAACTTCTTGGGCTGCAGTTTAAGAATGGAGCATGGAAGAAGGGAAAGGAGCATTTTCTGCTCATGATCTGTTTTAGGGCTGCTGTGATTATCATCAGTTATCTACATTTCTAACCTGCCGCTTATTAATGCTGTAGTGTTACAGTTAGATAATACAGTGTCCAGATTTTTCCAGATTCCTGATTTATTTTTTAAACTTGCTCTACGATAATAGGAAAAATATATGTAAAAATATATATATTTTATAAAATATAAATACATTCATAATACACACATTATGCACAAAACCGATCTTAAATCATAATCACCATTACAACATCCTCATCAGTGTGTCTTTGCCAAACGTGTGTGTGTGTGTATATGTGTGTGTGTGTGTGTGTGTTCATTGCTGTGTGTATGATTGTGTCAGAGCTAATGAGAATGGATGGTGGAGAGATGTCCTCAGGCTGAGCTTTAATCACTGAATCACTGATTTATAGTTCGTCTGCTGCCAGCAGCACAAACCAGTACCTGATGAGTGTGATTCAGTACGTCTGATCTGGAGTCAGTGGGGATGAGCCTGATTGTGAACATGTGTCGTCCTGAGAGCTGCTGGGGTTTCATGCTCTGTTTGAAGCTCTGCTGGAAGAGCTTTATGAGAAGATGACGTGTGATGAGCTTTGTCAGGATTTATCTGATTGATTGATTGATTGGTGGTAATTAACTGGAATGAAGTATCTGTGTCGTGTCTGTTATCAGATTTGGGTCTTTTATTAGTATGAGGTGGATTGGAACTGGAATACTGATGGAGTTCTGCCATTACTGTCAGACTTCACAGACCGGAAATTCATACTGGATTTAAATCACTCCACACGTATTACTGTTAGACAGTAATCGTTACACACACTGTAGATTCATACTGGTTTCAAATCACTCCACACTTATTACTGTTAGACAGTAATCGTTACACACACTGTAGATTCATACTGGTTTCAAATCACTCCACACTTATTACTGTTAGACAGTAATCGTTACACACACTGTAGATTCATACTGGATTCAAATTACTCCACACTTATTACTGTCAGACAGTAACAGTTACATACACTGTAGATTCATACTGGATCTAAATATCTTCACAATATTATTACCATGGTGTAAAAGCCACACACTGCAGATTCATACTGAATTAAAATCATTTCACATTATTTATGGACTCTATTTCAGGACCCTACACACACTGCAAATTCATTCTGGATTTAAACCATTCACCTTGTTTCTGTCAGGCAAAAAAGACACACACTGTAGATTCATAGTGGATTAAGTTCACCTCACAGTTATTACTGACAGATTCTAGAAACTACACAAATATCAGATTCATACTGGATTAAAATCAAACCACAGTTATTATTGACAGATTTTAGAAACTAAACGAATGTCAGATTCATACTGGATGAAAACCACACCACAGTTATTACTGACAGATTCAAAAAACTACACAAAAATCTGATTCATACTGGAATAAAATCACACCACAGTCATTACCAATGTTTGAAAAGGTTCCAGGAATGTTCTAGTATGTTCTAGTATATTCATACTGGATGAGAATCATTCCACATTATTATTATGTGCATATTACTGTGCATATTACACATAACTCCCCTAATTAAAAAAACTGGCTCCAACAGGCGTTCTGCTCTTGCGATATTCATTTTATTTGATTACCCTGCTGATTTCACAGGTAAGTACAGGTGTTTCGCCTGCAGGTCATGACTCACCTTTGTTGGAATGAAGGGCATTCTGGGTATTTGAGTATTGAGTAAGCAGGGGCATGTTGGGTAACACTGAGCATCAGGACTTGACCACAGGCAGGGATTGGATGTCAGCTGTGAATCTGTGAGTGATTATGTTTGCCTCATTGTTGCTGGAGCTCTCCCTCGGAGTGTGTGTGAGAGTGTGTGTGTGTGTGTGTGTGAGAGAGAGTGTGTGTGTGTTTATTTGTGTTTGAAACAACAAGTGTTCCTCTGTGTGTGCATGTGTTTAGAGGGAGCATGCAGATGGATGTCCTTGTTAGAAATCCTCTGTGTTTTATAGAAGAACATTTTGAATGGAGTTACGAGGTCTTCTTATGATGTCAGTGACGTGACTCGTGAGATATGAGCGCAAGCATGCATCCAGTGTGTGTATGTGTGTGTGTGTGTGTGTGTGTGTGAGAGAGTTTATGAGTGTGTATATCCCCCTTTTTCCAATCTTGCGTTGCCAGATCCTCTGTTCAGCTTCACTGCTCTCATCAAAGCACAAATATGTGCTGGACTGAAGCAGAACCAGACTGGAAGCCACAGCCGTGCCCAGTCCAGCCCACATCCATCCAGTCCACACGCTCCAGTACACCCATTTACCCAGACCAGTCCATCCCAGTAAAGCCCAGTAAAGCTCATAAAGCCCTGAGAGCAGGAGCCAATCAGTGACTCTGCTCAGGAACACATCCAAACTGACCTAAAGAAAGGTTACGGTACATAGAGTCTGTTTTTTAGCTAAAATTCCAGCTAACAATGTTACAATTAACATTATTATTAACATGTTCAGTCTGTTAAAGGAGAACTCTGGTATAAATTGCACTTTTAGTAAAGTGAAACATGATAACGAGTACAAACGTTTGTCAAAAATCCCACCTTCATTCACCCCCAGCATTCGGAAATACAGTACTTTTAAATACAGTACGATGCTCCCAAACAGGCTTACAATGCTAGTGATAGGGGCATAAAGTTAACCATGCAAATAAATCACTATTTTTACACCATTAACAACAAGCTCAAAGTAGCTTCATACATCATTGGTAGAATTCTGAAGGCCCTGACATTCAGAGAAATTAAGTCATGATAAGTCAACTGACCAGTAAGAACAACTATGTAAGATAGAGGAACAGGTTGCCAAATTAATTCAGTGGAAATGCATAAGTTCCAGCTGTTGGTAAAAATCTATATAATATTCATATATTGCATTCATCTAATTGCAGAATTCATTTTGCAATCTGTTCCTCTATCCTACCTATTCGTTTGTTCAGTTAGTTCAGTTAACTTATCATTACTTAATTAATAGTCTTTTTTAATGAACTAAAAAAATATATAATCTCCTATATTGCGAGGAAGTATAGTGATACTGACAATGAATTTATGTAAATTGTAAAATGTAAATTATGTAAATAAGTTATTAAAGCAATTGTACATTGTTTCTGTAATCCGAGTTGCCAGGTTTGTTGTTTTCCCATCAAAAAGGGCTTGTTTTTAAAGGACAGAAAATTTAAAGGACGAGATATGCATTTTTTGGGCATTTTTTCGGGTGACAAATAATAAAAATGTACTGTGTTGTGAACATCTGTGGCAACCTTAGATATTGGTCTAGTTTAAGCTTCTCATGGGCGGGGTTTAGACAGACTTTAGGCAGGATTTTATGCTCGACTTGGCAACCCTGGCTGCAGCAAGCTGATGTACAGTGAGGATGGGTGTTGTCTTGTCCCATATCTGGTGTGTTTACATTTGTACAGACATGGAGAGTGAGCTGCATGTGCGTTCCCTATTACCCCTGTCGACTAATCATTGCAGCCCTCACCATTATGATGTCACAGGGTTTTTTTTAAGAAAGTTACTAGAACATCATGTTTGTAATGTTACAGATGTTAAACTTCCTGTTAGTTGGGATAGTATTGGGATACATACTCATTCATTGTGTCATGCAATATAAAGAGTTTGTTCTGCTTCATTCATTCATTCATTCATTCATAATTCTCTAAAGGGTCTAGACAAGCTGTGTGTGTGTGCATTTGCACATCTGTTTCAGCAATAAAGGAAACCTAAAGTAGTAGCTCATTGCATTTATTAAAAGAGTCTGACCCAAATAGTGAATATGAATAACAATTTGATATGTTGTTATTTGCTTCTCCACTTATAACACTATTTAGGAAGCTTTGTGTTTTATAAGCCTAAACAATAAAAAGTTTAAACGTCAATAAATATACTTGGAAGACTTTAAATAAGGTATGTATTGCTAAAATATGGTAAATATGAAGATTCATTTAAGAAAATATAATGTGTGTCTTTTTAAACTGGAGAATTTGTACATTTTTGGTGCATGGCGTATCTCCCGTGAGGTATTAAGTATTCTCGAAGCGTACTCACATTTTTGTCATGCATGCCTGCCTATACAGCTGCACAGGAACAATGACCAACTGCATTCAAATATGTGTGTGTGTGTGTGTGTGTGTGTGTGTGTGTGTGTGTGCAGAATTTACTGAGATCTACTCGATATGTCCAAAGGTTTGTGGAAACCTCTTATATCTTGGCTGCAGTACTCATCTACTTTATGCAACCACACACACACACACACACACACACACACACAGCTTATCTAGTCCCTGTAAAAGAATATGGTGAAAATCTCTTTTCATATCTAATTGAATCAAATTAATTAGGAACAATAAGTGCCAATACATCCTTATGGTCCTTGTTCTTGTTAGAGTTGCTCAGACTGCATTTAATAAAACCAAAATTATTCAAAAACACAACACAATGCAACACAGCACAGCACAGCACTGCATGGTACCACACAAGACATCACAAAACAACACAACACAGTGCAACGCATTGCAGCAAAGTACAACACAGCACAACACCAAAAAACAACAGAGCACAGTTCAACAAATCACAGCAAAACACAGAATAGCACGAAACAGCGTAGAACAACACAGCACAGCACATCACAGCAAAACACAGCACAGCTCAACACAATACAACACAGTGCAGTACAACACAGCACAACACAGCACAGCACAGCAAAACACAGCACAACACAGCACAACACAATACAACACAGCACAGCACAAAAAATCACATTAAATCACAGCAATACACAGAATAGCATGAAACAGCTTAGAACAACACAGCAAAGCAAAACACAGCACAACACAATACAACACAATGCAGTACAACACAGCACAACACAATGCAGTACAACACAGCACAGCAAAACACAGCACAGCACAACACAATACAACACAATGCAGTACAGCACAGCACAGCAAAAAACAGCACAGCACAACACAATACAACACAATGCAGTACAGCACAGCACAGCAAAACAAAGCTCAGCACAACACAATACAACACAATGCAGTACAACACAATGCAGTACAACACAGCACAGCAAAACACAGCTCAGCACAACACAATACAACACAATGCAGTACAACACAGCACAACACAATGCAGTACAACACAGCACAGCTAAACACAGCTCAGCACAACACAATACAACACAATGCAGTACAACACAGCACAACACAATGCAGTACAGCACAGCACAGCAAAACACAGCTCAGCACAACACAATACAACACAATGCAGCAAAGTACAAAACAGCACAGCACAGAAAATCACAGCACAGCACTGTACAATAAGCATTTAAAACAGGACATGATAAATAAGTTGGTGTGCAGGAGCGAACAGGGCGAAGCTGCAGTCCTGAGTTATTCCAGCACCACAGCGCTCAGTAATAACACTGCTGGACTGCATGTAAAGTGTAATAACATCCCCAAAATACAGATTACAGCAGGATATGATATGAATATGAACAGTCATCAAGTGGTAGATATTAGCAGTTCGGGGGCAGCTGGTCTGTATTACAGTAGTACAGAGTGCAAAGGCTGTGAACCGGACAGTGACTATTAAATAAAAAGCAGGGTGGAGGGGTACTTCATTAAAGCATCCAGACATCCTGTGGTGGGGTGTGGGGTGTGGGGGGGTCAGGTGTGGGGGGGGTGAGGGGGTGTACACTGTCTGGTCTGGGGCTGTGGAACCTCATCTTGTTGAATTAGAGGTGAAAAAAGAGATCCTACTCTGTTGATGATGCTTTAAAACTGATTTTAATGTGTTAAATACAATAAATAGACAAAAGTAATGGGACATCTATCATTCATTATTTCTTCTGAAATTAAGTGTATTGTAAAAGAGTTTATCCTGCTTTTGTTGGAGTAACTGCACCAAATTCTTTACAGATTAAAGGAATAATTTCTAGTAGATTCTAGCTGATTGCATTCAGCAGTAAGAATGCACAATATACCTTTGGTACCACTTTAAAATAAGACTACCTTTATAAAGGGTTTATAAATGGTTTACAATTAGTTTTTTTAATGGTTACTAATTAGGTTGTAAATGCCTTAAAAATAAAAATCATTAATAATCAGTTATAACTCATGCATAGACAGGGCAACAATATAGATGCTGTGGGTTCACTATTTGGCAAACAACAGGTCGTTGTTGCCCTTTCTATGTATGTGTTATAACTGATTATTAATGACTTTTAAGACTTTTTCAACCTAATTAGTAACCATTAATAAACTAATTGTAATTAACCATTTATAAACCCTTTATAAAGGAAGTCTTATTTTAAAGTGGTAGCATATCTTTTTAGCATCATAAGTGGTCACATGTCACATCATATCGTCGCTGTAATTGTATTAGTTCATTCTTAAAAAAAATTTGGCGCAAGTAAATTAAAAATCAAAAAACTGAATGGAGACTTCTTTTTTATTGGACAGTGACAATATTCAGGGTATGCAATATCATATAAAATGTCCCAAAAAAAATTCAGCTTGATATAAAATTAATATATATATATATATATATATATATATATATTAAACACTTTCCTCATTTGCCATGACTGATCTCCCAAAGGCAGATTTAATTTGCGCTATATTTAGTTTAATTTAGATTAATTTCCTTGTTTTTTCTTATACATACATAAGAAAGAAAGAAAAAAGAAATCAAAAAGGAAAAAAAAACAGCAATAAACTTGCATTTAAAGTGCATTCAAACTAATTAAAACAGAATGAAAAAGTACAGGCTGAAGGAATTAAGCTCTATAAAAAGGCCGCAGGTGAGTAACTTTTTGTAGTGTATAAATGAAGGAATTTCGTGTAAAAGTTTGATTTTATTATTAAATTTTGCACAATATTGGAGTGCAGTGTAAAAGAACTGCTGCTTCTCCAAGTGTGTGAAAAACGGGGTCTTCTAAAGGCAGTGTGTAAACATTACTGAATGACAAGCAAGGGAATAGTGGTGTGTGCGTGTGTGTGTGTGTGTGTGTGTGTGTGTGTTACTTTGTGTGTGTGTTACTTTGTGTGTGTGTGTGTGTGTGGTGGGCTGTGTTGACTGAGAGTGGTCATGTGGAATTTGACTGCAGCTTTTATGAGCTCCCCCCATCCTCAACCTAACGACAGCCACGTCAGCAAACACACACACACACACACCTACAGCTAGACCTGTTTTAAGTGTCAGTTAATGTATATAAAACACTATATGTCCAAATGTTTGAGGACACGCCTTCTAATTAATGCATTCAGCTACCCCTCTCTGGAATGATGGAGCTCCAGTTGGGGGTGATGTTGGGGATGTTGCTGAATGCAATCAAATCCTCACAGCAATGCTGTAATTCTAGGAGAAAGTCTGCCCTGGACAGTAGAGACAGATACTCCAACAAAAGCAGGAGAAACTCTTTATATAACTCTTAATATTTTTGATTTTGGAAAAAACAATGTATAAGCTGTTGTTCTAATACAGGGGTGTCCAAACTACGGCCCGCGGGCCATTTGTGGCCCGTTTCCTTTTTTGGAGCGGCCCGCGAGGTATTTTAGAAATAGAATGAAAGTTGGCCCGCTGTTAAGCAGGTTTTTATAATGTGAGATTCAAAGTTTGAAAGCTAGGTGTCAGAAACGTGCCAAAGAGTCTAAAAGCAGAGAGAGTGCGCATTTCTAGCGCAGAAAAACAGGCCAAAGAGTCTAAAAGCGGAGAGAGTGCGCATTTCTAGCGCAGAAAACGGGCCAAAGAGTCTAAAAGCGGAGAGAGTGTGCATTTCTAGCGCAGAAAAACGGGGTAAAAGTGTCTAAAAGCGGAGAGAGTGCGCATTTCTAGCGCAGAAAAACGGGGCAAAAGAGTCTAAAAGCGGAGAGAGTGCGCATTTCTAGCGCAGAAAAACGGGGTAAAAGTGTCTAAAAGCGGAGAGAGTGCGCATTTCTAGCACAGAAAAACAGGCCAAAAAGTCTAAAAGCGGAGAGGGTGCGCATTTCTATCTCAGAAAAACGGGGCAAAAAGTCTAAAAGGGGCCGTAATGAAGGAGTTTTATATTAAGAGACATCATGAAATTAAAAATCAATTTGAAAAATTTTAGTTTACACAACACTGTCAAAGATAAAGATAGTAAGTCAAGTAAAATGGTGTGTAAATGAAATAATCAGGAAAAAAGTATTATTTAAATTGGTATATTTCTTTATTTGTTTTATTACAGAGTCTGTGACCCGTGACTGCAAATATATTTCTATATATTGTTCAATTACTGCATACTTACTATACAAAATACATACAAATAAATTGAGATTGATGCCACCAGAGCTTCATTATAGAGCCTCTCTAAATGAGCGGTCCTCTCATTCATCTGGTCAGCATTAAGCTGTGATGTTATTGGTTGGTAAAGTGAAGGATGTCTGTGTTCCTTCTCTGTGTAACACAGCACAGTCTTTGTGGAAGTGAAAATTAGATCCAGGCCTGAACACATGATGAGTGGCAGCCGGTGCACAGGTACACTACTGTTCACTACTGTTCACTACTGTTCACCAGCTCCAAACCTCTGTTTCAAATGAGTGTGTTTGCAGACTGGAATCCAAAAAATGTTATGCAATTGATAACAATACAGAAGTGAAATGTGAGTTCAATTTTTTTTTTGACTAAACTACGGTACGTTGGAATAACTCAAACTCTCTAATGCTCTCTAATGAGTTTAGCATTTTTGGTTGGCTAACGCTAATGCTGTGTCTTGTGTCCAGTAGGGGTGGGCAATATTATATCCAATATATACACAATATATCGTGACACAGAAATATGATGATATTAAAAATCCATATCGTGATAATAGAGATGTTCTGTCTTAAAAGTGGTCCATTATTAACTGTAAAGCTTTAAGTGTATTTATTGTATACTTGTTTGAGTTTGCAGTTTATATGCATGAAAATATTCTGCGATATTTTTTGCTGCATTATATTATTTTATGCTATATTATTTATTTTGCCACATTATGATTATACTGTTATGCTCTTAAACTATATTCCTGAAATTAATGAATTATTTTTCTGTGTTTCTATTTTGCCAAGTATATCGTTATCACAAAAATACCCTGAAATATCGTGATATTATTTTAGAGCCATATCGCCCACCCCTAGTGTCCAGTGCCAATGCTAATGCTGCTGCACCCAGCCTTAGTAGAAATCTGTGTAGATTAACACACAGCGCTTGATTGACTTTAAAAGAAAAAGTGTTTACTTAACGTAGCTTTACTTAAATTATTTATTTAATATTTTGGGATATTTGACAGGATTACAGGATTTGACAGGCCTGTGTCCAGACTTGACCTTTGGTTCAGGTTGAGTTTAAATGAGGACCAGTATTCAGTGCTTCTTCTGATTGGCAGTTTTAAGCTTTGACCTTTGACCGCACTGTAACTGGTAATTGGGTGATGAGTGGTGTGTGTTTGGGAGCTGATACCATTAGTGACAGAGGTGTGTGTGTGTGTGTGTGTAGTGCCATGTGGTGTCCAGATGCTGCCCATAAAGGCACATGGATGGCAGGCGAGCGCCGCAGGGCGAGAGATAATGAGTCCCACAGTAAACTTCAGAGAGAGAGAGAGAGGGAGGTTCAACTCAGCAGGAGATTTACATTGTAAAGCATGGCCTGCTTAAAACAAGCACTAATAAATATTAAAACACACTTTCTCTTATCCGCACACACACTCATTTATGGTTTACAAACCCATAATTCCTCTCTGTGGTACATTTACACAAAGATAAGGTGTTACAAACGGCTTGATATAAGGGTTCTTCTTTAAAAAGCTTTGAACCCCAGCCTATTTTAGTGTGTTTTTTCTCAGTTTTCTCCCTCAGTTCTCCTTTCACTTGTTATAACACAGTTATGTTAGGAGACAACCAAGTGCTATTATTTTTCTTTATACCAGACGACATTGAGCTCCTCAAAAATGTCATCATTTGAGATGCAAATGCTTCCAGAATTTGCAAATCTTCATGATTTTTTGTTGACGAATCAGCACCAGCAATGACGTCATGAGATTTACACAGTGGGTATTGGATAGAATTCCATCATTCCATGGATTTTCCATCCTAAACCAGGTCCTTATACCCTTCGAGCCCATTCTCAGCATTGGCCATGGGCTCCTGGTTAATCATGGGCGCCTGTCATGATCATTAGGTTAGTGACATATCATACTTATTATACAGCTATTTGCTATTTATAGATATATGTTTGAGTAAAATTAACATTGTTGTTTTATTCTATGAACTACGGTCAAAATTTCTCCCAAATTCCAACTGAAAATATTATCATTTGGAGCCTTTATTTGCAGATGAGAAATGATCGAAATAACAAAAAAGATGCCGAGCTTTCAGACCTCAAATAATGCAAAGAAAACAAGTTCATATTCATAAAGTTTTAAGAGTTCAGAAATCAATATTTGGTGGAATAACCCTGGTTTTTAATTACAGTTTTCATGCATCTTCAGGCATGTTTTTTTTCTCCACCATTCTTACACACTGCTTTTGGAAAACTTTATGCTACTTCTGGTGCAAAAGTTCAAGCGGTTCAGCTTGGTTTAAAGGCTTGTGATCCTCCATCTTCCTCTTGGTTATATGCCAGAGTTTTGCACGCGTGCGAACCATAGATGAACTGCTAAAGTTTATCTGCAATAGTAGGTAGAATGAAGTTTTACTGCTGCTGTAGTCTTTCACAGTGTTTATGCAAGTGGTGCATCTGTATTTTAGTAGATGCATCCCAAAACCTAGGCTGCACCCAGGGCTGTACAGTTAAACCAGCACGAGTCCTCACGCTGTGTTGAGTGGTGTTTGAAGTGTGGGGTAGACTGAGGTGATTACAGTACAGTAGCAGGTAATAAAGCAGTGTGTGGCCTCCTGGAAGGAATTAAAGAATTAACAGTAAACGGCTCATATTAAAGTGATAGTTCAGCAAAAACAAGCCTTCCCGGTCCACCTCCTTAACCCCACACATGTTTGGTGTTTGATGTTTGGTTTCTTATCCAAACCTTAGGGTTGTGCTTTCGCTACAAGGCTAATTAGCTTTGTGCTAACTGCAGTGTTAAATCATGTCTCAAGCTGTGAGGGTTGTAAAATAATCTTTGGTCAATATCAATATATTTTGTACATTCCATAGACATATTCTAACTAATGTAAAAAAATGTAAAAAAAATAAATAAATAAATAAAAAAAACATAATAATAATAATATGTCCAAATTAAATACAATCAAATAATCACAGCATTGCTTCATTATCTTGTAGAAAGCCTTACCTGGACAGTAGAGAAGCGTACTCCTGTATCCTGTGTGTGTGTGTGTGTGTGTGTGTGTGTGTGTGTGTGTGTGTGTGTGTGTGTGTGTGTGTGTGTGGACATATGATTGATGTGCAGCAGACGAAGCAGAAGTTGGGGGTCGGTCATAAAGGCGAAGGTGAAACTGTTGCAGGTTTTCTCCAGCTGAAACAGGAGCATTAAAGTCCGACCTGCGGCCTGTACACACCTGTACACACCTTTACACACCTGTACACACACACACACACACACACACACACACACACACACACGCATACATTCATTTTTTCTCTCCGACATACAAATAAGCACCTAGGTGAGCTGTATTACAGCTAGACCTCCATCCACTAACTATAGCCTTGCTTTGTTGCATTTCATAAACTTACACACACATACACACACACACACACACTGCACAAAATGTTGCAAATTTTAAAGGTGCCATAAAATGCATTTATTGAGTAACGAAGATACAAGTCTGAATGACTTACGTATTAATCTACAATGCAGAAAATGTGTCCAGATTTTGTCTGCAACTGTATGCATTTGTTAAAGCATTCTAATAGTTAAGGTTGCACAATTTCATGGTAGAAAAAGCATAAAAATGGTCCCAAGCATGACATCATCTGTACTGACACACCGAAGCAGCAGCCGGGCCTTAAAATGTCAGCAATCCTCACATTACATTTATTAATGTTACAGGCTGTCATCAGTTTTCCTCATCCACAGAAAATCGCACACAACTCCCTGGTTTGTAATAATTCAGACTGTTTTTCAGAAAGTGATCCAAGTTGTGTTGCGTATGTGAGGGTTTGTACTGCCCTGCCCGCTTCTGTAATGGAAAACTGGCATTTAGAGACCGTAAGTGTGTGTGTGTGTGAGTGTGAGTGTGTTTGTGTGTGTTAGTGATTGTTTATGTAATCAGATTTATGTTTTCTCTAATGCACACACAGCATGGCAGTGCAATTGTATGTGTGTGTATTTGTGTGTACATCTGTTTGTGTGGATGGTTTGTGTGTGCATTTTGAAAGCTAATTCGTTGTGTGTGTGTGTGTGTGTGTGTTTGATCTCTGCTCCTGCTTTTTACGACTTCCCAGCATGCTTTGTCACAAGAAGAAAAATATGGATGCAATTCTCTACAAAATCATTACAGTAAATAAACACTGCAGTGGCTCAAGGCTCTACCTCTTGCAGCGCCACACACACACACACACACACACACACACACACACATTCTGCTCTGCCATTATGTCCCTGATTAAAACAACTCTCTTCATTTCTTTTATGTTCTGAGAGAGGAATATAAACACAAAAGATTTATTATCTGACATTCAAAAGTCATATTACACAAGACCAGTATGGTATCCCATGACTTTTGCCATGTCCCATGAAAGCTAAAGAATGCAGCACTGACCTGTGGGATATGCGTGTGGGATTTCCTGCATTGAGCCAGAAGCCACCCATAGGTCACATTGCCTTGCCATGAGCACACAGGACACACAGTGTTTCTTAACCTCACTCCCAAGATAACACCTCACAACCTATACAGGTGTGGGTGTTCCCAAGCCGTCTCCTGAGGAAACACTTCATGACCAATTTGACATACTGCTGTCCCATGACAGAAAATTAGAATATCATTGAAAAATGATTCAAAATATGAATCTCATATATTATATTGATACATTACACACAGAGTGATCTATTTTAAGTGTTTACAGCTAATTAAAAACCCAAGAATCAGTGTCCCAGAAAATTAGAATATTATATAATTATATATAACTTTTGGCAGTGTGGGCAGTCAAGCCAAGTCCTGCTGGAAAATGAAATCCTCATCTCCATAAAAGTTGTCAGTAGCAGAGGAAAGCATGAAGTGCTGTAAGACTTTGTGGGAAAACAAAACTGCACTGACTTTAGACTTGATAATAAAACACAGTGGATCAACACCAGCAGATGACAGACATGTCTCTCCAAACCATCACTGATCATCAGTAAATTTTACATTTAATTTGTAAATTAAGGGAGCAGAGTCTGGAGGAAGAGTGGAGAGACACACAGTCCAAACTGCTCGAGGTCTAGTGTGAGGTTTCCACCAATCAGTGATGGTTTGGATAAAGAGACATGTCATCTGCTGGTGTTGATCCACTGTGTTTTATTATCAAGTCTAAAGTCAGTGCAGTTTTGTTTTCCCACAAAATCTTTAAACAGCACTTCATGCTTGTTCCCTCTGCTACTGACAACTTTTATGGAGATGTGGATTTCATTTTCCAGCAGGACTTGGCACACTGCCCACACTGCCAAAAGTACTAATTGGCCTTATATCATATTTTAATTTTCCAAGACAGATTTTTGGGTAATCAATTCAATTCAATTCAATTTTATTTATAAAGCGCTTTTACAACAAAAGTTGTCACAAAGCAGCTTAACACAGAAAAACAGGTCCACGCCTCTTATGAGATGCCAATTATTGTGGTGACACAGTAGCAAGGTTTTCATTGGCTGTAAGCCATAATCATCAACTATAAAATAAATAAATGCTTAAAATAGATCACACTGTGTGTAATACATCTATATAATATATGAGTTTCACATTTCAAACTGAATTACTGAAATAAAGTAACTTTTCAATTAAATTCTAATTTTTTGAGATGCACTAGTATGTGTATGATTAGGCTCCACAGCTAAATGCTTGGGAGCTTCATACTCATCTAGGCCACTTTTGGCATTAAGCATGGTGCCGATAGATTCATGTTTGCACTGTTTATCTGCTCCAGAGAGTCTTATTTTATGGGCAGTCCTTTTTTTTACAGGGACTAGACAAGCTGTGTGTGTTCAGTTGCACATCTCTGTCAACAATGGGTGTCTTTACATAAAGTCAGACATTAATTTGAGTGGGTGATGATTTATCCATGCAGTCTAGTAGCGTGTAATCTTCCATTTCTGGTTTGTAGCTCCAGTGCAAATTTAAAGGAGCAGACTTCATACCCCTTTACCCTTTCATTATTGGCCAAACTATCACTTTAATTCACTCCTGACACATTTACACTGGTCTGTTATTGCTTGCACGGCTTTGATTTTCCTGCTTTTCTGTGTAATCATCACTTACACACGTGTTTTTTAGTGTAAATTACGTGTCGAGACCCATTCCAGCTCCTGCAGGGTGAAGTTCAGGGCTGGTGGACGGGTGCTGGGAGGAGAACATCCACCTATTAGCTGTGTTACAGGTGTTCCTAACTGGTGATAAAGGCTCAGACTGCTTATCAGACTCAGTGGCATCTGGCTGCATATGCTCTTAAAACGCGTGAACACACACACACACACTTTGAGCAATAACTCTATGGTCCGAGTGCAGCTGGACATGAGCAGTCATCTGGATTAGCAGTCAGGACCCGACCTGACTGTCTGTCTGAGCGTTTATATGATTGTGTGTGTATGTGTGTGTCTGTATGTGTGTGTGTGTTTGGTTTTAGGCCTTTATGGGCACCTGATCCCACTGGAATGATAAAAATATGAACACTGTGTTGTTTTGAGAACATTTGGCTGCTTTCTTTTAAAAAATACAATTTTCCTCCCAAATCTGCAGCTTTTGTGAGCAGAAGTAAAGGAGGTGAAATCGGATCTGTTAAGGTGAGGCCTGGTTTGGAAAGTTGTAAGTGTAGCATTTTGGAACATCATACTATTCCTACATTTAGGCCTGTCATGATAGTTTGTTGTTTATTGAAACATTAATAGGCGCTCTAAACTTCACAAGACTTACCCCTAATTACTCCACTCCACATGGTGGCGCTAATCAAATGAACAGGGTAAACCTATTGAAGAATGAAGAATATTGGTTGTTAAATTCTGTCCAATAAAGTCCAATAAATCCATAACAATAACTTACGTAGGAGTATTTCATCCTCATCAGTCTTTGAAGTATTGTAGAGAATTGTCTTTGCAATTACAGTATCGAGTATCGCAAAATCAGTGTATCGTGACATCATTGATATCGTAGGCAATGTATCGTGACAATATCGTATTGTGACATACCCTGTGATTCCACGCTTAATGAACATGGAATCATTTTTGCTGGCCACAATATTCAGTGTCTCTGAGGAACAAAGATGGGCAGAAAACACTGCACATGGCACCTCCAGGAAGCCAATCACCTGAATATTGACATCACCTGCTCTCCCGTTCACTCTCTTTGCTGAGTATTGTCCGCTTTTCCATTGGCTGTGTTAGCTCTCTTGTTTTTACCGACCCTGATTCTAGCCTTCTCTCTGATAATGCCTTGCCGTGTATGACTTCTGGACTGTGTTTACTTTCTGGTATGTTATCTCCTTATTGCTGCTGTTTATCTGTATTGACCTTGCTTGTCCTGACTACCCCTTTGTCCTTTACTTTAATAAATAAAGTATATTTTGATTTGTGTCTGCGCTTTTTTTTTTAACGGTGCAAAACAGAAGCCTTATGTTCACTGTTTCCAGAAGTGGAGTCCACTTCTTTGCGCTTGGAGGCTTCTGGGATGTACCATCACTCAGAAATGTGTTGAAATGTGCATTGTTTTCCATAACTGCAGTTTTCATAACTGTTTCGGGAAGAAATGAATGCCATGTGCTCCAGACCAAAGATGAAAACGGCAATCCGGACTTTTTTTTATCAGCAACATGACCAAAAGATAGAGCCTTAGTGATACAGCATTAATACATAATATCTTTTATTGTGAGATCTATGCAGTTTTTCAGCACAGATTACAAAGGCGTGACTGCGGAAGAATAAGTTGCGGGTCCTGTATATGCATTATGCATTATTGTTTTATATTAGCGTATATTATTTATAATAGTGACATGAATTGGTCCTTAAATTTCAGTAATATTGTTCAGCCCATTTTTTTTTTTTGGTGCAGTATTTCGTCTGAACACTAAAGCTTATTGTGATGGGCCTACCTGAAATGACAGTTTTTCAGAACTCAGAATATGTGTGTGAGGAAACAGCTGCCTTTTGCAGTGAGGTGTGAGTAGCTGGTGAGCAGTGTGTTATTTGGATGTGGAGTGTGTGTAATAGTGTGTGTATACGCTGTTATCTGTTGTCTGACAGGCTGTACTTTCTTATGTTGAGCCTCAAAACAGTCCCCTGCAGCCGGTCATTGCAGGTAATGTGGTGTCTGTGGCTGTAAATATGTGTGTGTGTGTGTGTGTGTGTGTGACACGCATACAACTTGGCCCAGAGCTCCAGTTGTAACACTGCACTGCTTGTGGCTGAGGACCTGCCTGTCCACAGGTTTTCAGAGTAATATCTTCACCTGTGTGTGTGTATGTGTGTGTGTGTGTGTGAAGGCACGTGCTGAAGCGCATGTACACACACACGTGTCTGAAACCGTGTTTATTAGAAGGTTAAGATGCTGTGCAGGAATTGCAGCCGCAGATCCAACGTGTTTGTTTATTTATTTGTTTACTGATGTTTTACACTCTGCACTTTTACACTGGAAATTTCCACAGTGGCCTGCTTCCTCCACACACCGGGACTGCGTATGTGTGTGCGTGTGTGTGTGTGTGTGTGTGTGAAAAGACTTGAAATGAGCTGTGTAGAGATGATGGAAAAACACACACTGTGATGCATCTCCTGTTTTAGTTGAAGCTTAATACTGTCGCACCCGTAGTGCCAGTCTGGCACAGTCTGTTCAAAACTGTGTGTTTGTGTGTGTTTGTGTATTTTGTGTGTGTGTGTGTTTGAGTTTTGTGTGTGTGTGTGTGTGTGTTTGAGTTTTGTGTGTGTGTGTGTGTGTGTCTGGGGGGACATTAGGGCACAACTTAGAGTCGTCAGAGGATGAATAAGAAAAGCACACACAGAAACAAGCTTCTGCTCTTTCACATATAACAACATCTTAATGCAGATAAATTTAATATTATAGCAATATATACAAAAATATAAAAGCAATTTAGGGATTAAGAGACCTAGCAGACTATTATACAGACAGACAGACAGATAGATAGATTGACAGATAGATACATTGATAGATAGATAGACAGATTTTCTGATGTGTGTGTTTTCTGTTTTTCCTGCAGGGCGGCGACAGATCACAATGTGGACAACACTACAGCTATGCTGAGAGAGTGGCTGAAGGCGGCTCAATCCAGATACCACTATGTGGAGTGGAGGCCCATGGAGGAACCACGGTAATCCACTACTGACCAGAATCCAGAGACCCTCTTACTCTAGAGCAGTGACTACAATCTAGACCCTCAGTCACATGGCATTAGTTGCATTCTAGAGCAGCACTTATATTCCAGTAGTTACATCCAGTAAACACATTCTAGAACAGCTTTCATATTCTAGAGCAATGGTTACATTCGAGTAGTTACATTCTAGAACATCTATCATATTCCTGAGTAGTGGACACATTCCAGGAGTTATATTCTAGAACAGTCAAATTCTAGAGCATTCTAGAGTGTTGACACTCCAGTAATCACATTCTAAAACACTGGTCATCTCCTAAAGGAGTAGATCCTTTCTAGTAATTGTATTCTAGAACACTGGGCATACCCTAGAAAAGCCAATGCATTGCAGTAGAAACATTCTAGAGTGGTGTTAACAATCCAATAGTCACATTCTAGAACACTGGTCATCTGCTAAAGGAGTAGATACTTTCTAGTAGTTGTATTCTAGTTGTACACTGATCATATGGTGGAGAAGTGAATGCATTGCAGTTATAACATTCTAGAGTGGTGTTAAAATCCAGTAGTCACATTTTAGAGCACTGGTCATATACCTAGAGCAGCGGTTACTTCCATCAATTATTTTCTAGAACACTGGTCACATTTTAGAAAAGTGAATGCATTGCAGTAATAACATTCTAGAGCCGTATCAACACTCCACTAATCACATTCTAGAATACTGTGCCAGTGGTCTAGAACACTAGTCATATCGTAGAGGAGTAGAGACATTCTAGTAGTCACATTCTAGAGCATTGGTTATATTCTAGAGCAGTGGTTACATTCCATGAATCATTTTCTACAACATGTGTCATATTACTACATAAGGGAGCCTTCTTTTAGAATATGTTTCATATTCTAGAGCCTATTCTAGAACTGTAATTTAGAGTAGTAATTACAAGGCATTCTAGAGCTGTCAAATTCTAGAACAGCAGTTGCATTCTGTGTAGCAAAAATATACCATCCTTCTGGAAATCTGTCCTTCTACAAGCATTCAGCTGCTGTCCTGATCTGTCTGAATACCATCTTCCCCAGCTGGATCAGGTGCGCTACAGCTGTGCTGAAGCTGCTGGAAGGTGGATTATCAATCATATGATGTAACATCCTTTAAAAAAGGCTTCAGTTTGGTACTAAAAATGGGTTTATTGACTATATGGAACTGTTTTTACAAGATTAAAAACATTCACTTACTTTAATAAGGAACCAATTGTTTATCCATTGTTTACAAGTGTAAATGTATTACATTACTCAAGACCTTCACCAAGAGGTGATAATTACTGAAACAAAACACAAACACAGACACACACACACACACACATTCCAGACATGCCTGAGAGAGCTCTACAGACTGTATCCGTCTGTTGTCCTGTGGCAGGTCGTACACAGATGAGTGGGGGCCGAAACACTGGAGTCCGTCCAGATTTAACCACCTGATGAAGCTCAGGCAGGCTGCTCTGAAGGCGGCACGCGAACGCTGGGCCGACTACGTACTGGTGAGAGTCCCGTACCCTCCCACAGATAATTCTCAGAAAGTAGATCCTCAGGGACACAAGAGTAGCTCTCTCTCTCTCTCTCTCTCTCTCTCTCTCACGCTTTCTCACTCTCTGTCTCACTCTCAGTTTGCAGACAGTGATAATCTCCTGACTAACCCGCGAGTGTTGGACCTGATGATGGCGGAGAATCGGACCCTGGTGGCCCCAATGATGGAGTCGCGCTCCCTCTACTCCAACTTCTGGTGTGGCATCACTCCTCAGGTAGACAAACACAGACAATACACACAGAATCAAATCATCATAAAGGCCTACTTGTTGGTTCATGTTCAGACAATGGAAAGTTCTCAATTTGGCTCTTTCCAAGTTTGTGCTAAATTAATTTATTATGGAAAATGGCCCTATGTGACAAACATACCTGTCAAGTTTTAGATTTAAAAATAAGGGATATTTTCCTCTGTACGCTTAAAGCCGTCCCACCAGCCCAACGAAGGTTCAGTATCCCTTCCATTTTAAGACAGGTTTACAAAAAATCTAAAATAACCACAAGTGAACCACTTACACACTACAATCAGATTATAAGAATCTGAAATGTTGTGGACATTCCTACATATGTCATTCTTTTAATACAGCCAAATTAAAAATCCTTTTCTTTTAAAAAAAAATTAAGATTTCATGTCTTTTTTGTAATAAATGCACTCTTTTATATGATATATTTTTTATTTATTTAATGGATTTAAAATTGAACAAAGGGTGCACAAATTCTGCCAAATGACTGTTGGTGACCTAAACATAGTATCATGAGCTTTTAATAAAAGGACATGGACCAGATATGTTTCATCAGTAAAAATTTGTCCTAAGGGGCCTACACAATAATTTTTAATTAATACTTCTTTCTTTTGATCACTCCACCCCTGATCAGTTCAGTTCATTTCGGTCCTCTCCACATTTCTAGTTAAACTGAGTCACAAGCTGTAAATTTGTTTGTTTTAAAAGGTTTAATCTGTGTGTTTTATTTCGGAGACGAGTATTTTTAAGCAGCTATCAGAAAAATCTCATCACAGTTTACATGATTAGCCTACCGTTACCTTTCTTTAAGAAAAATCGCTGTATATCCAGACCTGTTTTAACATCAGCAGCTCCAACTGCGACGGGGGGCTTCCCCACACTGACCCTCCTTTGCAAGCTGATTGGCTGTTTCTCCTGAAAGGCGGGACTTTCTCCTTGAACCGGCTCCACAATTGGTTAAGAGACACAGAGCGGTCAGTGCCATGTCTCCTCAATAATATATATATTTTTATTTTAATATAATACGGGAAATTTACGGGAAAATACTAATACGGGAGAACGGCGGGAAAAAGGAGTAAAATACGGTAGTTTCATGGCCAAAACGGGAGACTTGACAGGTATGGTGACAAAGCAATTGGCCCCATCTACTATATGGTCTGGACAACTTGCTATAATCAGTGGAATTGATGGAATACAGAAGGAGAATCTCCTTCCATCAGTTTGTGACCTCAAGCTCAGGCCTTCTTGGGTTCTGCAGCAGGACAATGACTCAAAGCACACCAGGAAGTCGACCACTGAATGGCCCAAAAAACACAAAATTAAGGTTTTAGAGTGGCCTAGTCAAAGTTAGTAAGTTTATTGAAATGCAGGTGGCTCATGCTGGAAAACCCTCCAATATGGCTGAATTAAAGCAATTCTGTAAAGAAGAATGAGCCGAAATTCCTCTGTAGAGATGTGAAAGACTCATTGCTTGATATCAGAAACACTTGATTGCAGTTGTTGCCACCAATCTAGGGTCAGGTTGGTTTGATTTTGGATTTTTGTTCCCTTAATAAGTTAAATTGTTATTTAAAAACTGCTTTCTTACATTAACTTTAAGGTTAATGTTATATTTGTCTAATATTAAAGGATATTAATATATCTGTAGGGGGTAAATACAACACTATACAGTTTGCTTTGCATTATAATATTGCTTTTATTGTCTAATCCATACCTGGTTTATTGATCGGGGAGCTGCTGATGGAATTGGACACGTCCACTGGGCTGTTTTCAGACTTACTCTTTCTGTCTTACTCTCTCTCTCTCTCTCTCTCTCTCTCTCTCTGTCTCTCTCTCTCTCTCTCTCTCTCTCTCTCTCAGGGCTACTATAAGCGAACTCCAGATTACCAGCCGATCCGGGAGTGGAAGCGTTTGGGATGTTTTCCTGTTCCGATGGTTCACTCCACCTTTCTGCTGGATCTCCGACGCTCCTCCTCCAAATCCCTCGCCTTCTACCCCCCCCACCCCGACTACAGCTGGGCCTTCGACGACATCATGGTCTTCGCCTTTTCTGCCCGCCAAGCAGGTCAGATAACTGCAGCTGTGCTCAGGATTTATGGGATGATTGTGTGTGTGTGGACACATGGTAGAGTTACACACTACATGGACAGTCTGTGGGCCAGAGATTTTCCAAGTTCCAAGGTTGTTGGGGGCGCTACAGACTAGTAGCTCTCCAGCCCAGAGGGTTGTTGAACCCAATTGCAGAACAGTTGATCTCAAAGCAGGTAAACCCAAGAAGAAAGAAAAAAAATAATAATAAATAAACACACCGCTCCTCACATGGGATCAAACTTTTGTCATCAGGGTCGTGGTCCAATACACTATCGCTGCCCCGGCTAGTGAACCGGAACGCGGCCAAAAAAAGAAAAAATAATATATAAATAGATAGGGAGCCCAAGATTATGCCGAGAGCGACAAAGAGACAGGGGAGGCATATAAACAAAAGCTCACCAGAGAAACATTTTATTATTATTTTTTTTATCATCGTTTATTATAGTTCAAACAACCTAATGGGCCAGATGTTTCATGCTTGCCGGTCACATCTGGGGTCAAGAGAGGTCATGTGGTTGGATGATCACCATCCCATCTTATTTATCCACAACTCCCCACCTCTTTTAATACAAAAGTATTAGTTGGAGCATCATCATTCTAGAGAACACAGTTCCACCGCTCCACAGCTCAGTGTTAGGGGCTTTATACCCCTTTACAACCCATGGCTGGCATTAGGAACTGTAGGAATGGTGCCAACAGGTTTATCTGCTTCAGAGATTCCAGTTTTTTGAAAATATTGGGAATACTTTTAAATTTAAAGGGAATAGACAA
The DNA here is from genome assembly GCF_023375975.1 of Astyanax mexicanus. Classification (NCBI taxonomy): domain Eukaryota; kingdom Metazoa; phylum Chordata; class Actinopteri; order Characiformes; family Acestrorhamphidae; genus Astyanax; species Astyanax mexicanus. The sequence goes on along the minus strand of NC_064419.1, from coordinate 4,938,075 downwards.
GCTGTATATTTGCATATATGTGTCAGCAAAGGGTGCAACATTAAGTAAGTAACTGGATGCATTGATTAGAAGGAGTATCAACAAATATATGCTAGAAGAGTGGACACATTTTTTAATTGTGTTTTTGTATGAGTTTGTGTGTGTGTGTGTGTGTGTGTTGCTTGTTTATATAACTCAAATGGAGACTGTGTTCACACATCAGTGCCACAGTTGGACACACACACACAATGGGGTTATATCAGGCCATGTGAGGATACACACCTCTCAAAATGCTTCATTAGACCTTGCCTTCACTGTTTGTTCACACCCACACACCCACACACACACCACACACACATGTAGATGCTTGTACGAAAAAGTTACCAGAAACTATGTGCTGCTGTTTTTCTTACTCTAATTGGTCTGATTCAGCTCCTCAGCTAATTATCCAATCAGATGACTCAGACAGAAGTCTAAACACAGATAAAGGAAAACAGTGCCGGGATGTGAGCCTCCATCACTCTAATGTTGGGGCGTGTCATATTGTATTGTACACAATAATATCACCAAATTTTTTTATATTATGAACAATATTATACCCTAAAATATCGTCTCATATAACCCACCCCTAATTATCACATCAGGGTTCTACTTTTTTTGCTGTTTTTAACAAAAGAAAAATTTACACTGTTCTCATTCCTATTATATATCTACTAGAGACTATATAGAGAGATTATATCTGTCCAGTATCATTTATTTTACTTTAATCCTGGATATATGGACATATTTGGAGAGCATTATTAGTATTATTAGTATTACGACATTATGACATTATGACATCAAAAGAGTGTCATATAATTTTTTTTAATTCAGTGTTTTGTCACAAAAATATCCTGAAATATTATAATATAATTTTAGGGATGTATCACCCACTCCTACTGTAAAGTCTCTAGAACAATAAAATATACAATGATACATAATAATTAGTGTTTAATTCATTAAATACATTATTGAAAACTTTTGAGTTTATTTTTTTTTCTGGATATATGGAGATATTTGCAGTGCATTATTATTAGTATCACAGCATTCTGGATCATTGACCTCTGTTACAAATCTGATAAAATTCTAGTAATTTGTTAATAACTCAAATTACTAGTGCCATATATTTTTTTTTATTCAGTGTTTTGTCACAAAAATATCCTGAAATATTATAATAGAATTGTAGGGACGTATCGCCTACACCTACTGTAAAGTCCCTAGAATAATAAAATATACAATGATAAATAATAATTATTGTTTAATTCATTTAATACATTATTGAAAACTTTTGAGTTTATTTTTTTTTTCTGGATATATGGAGGTATATGGAGTGCATTATTATTAGTATCACGGCATTCTGGATCATTGACGTCTGATACAAATCTGATAAAATTCTAGTAATTTGTTAGTAACTCAAATTATTAGAATTTAGTTGTGCCATATAATTTTTTTGATTCAGTGTTTTGTCACAAAAATATCCTGAAATATTATAATAGAATTTTAGGGCCGTATCGCCCACCCTTACTAGAAAGTCCCTGGAACAATAAAATATACAATGTTAAGTAATAATTAGTGTTAAATTCATTAAATACATTATTGAAAACGTGTGTGTTTCTGTGTGTGTGTGTGTGTGTGTGTGTGTGTGTGTGTGTGTGTGTAGATGTACAGATGTATGTGTGCAACAAGGAGCACTATGGCTTCCTGCCTGTTCCTCTGAAGGCCCATCAGAGTGTGAAAGATGAAGAGGAGAGTTTCACACACACCATCACTGAGGCACTGAGTAAGACACACTCCCACTCACACACACACACACACACACACACACTCTCTAACACACTTTTTAATTAAGTTTTGTTTGTATGATTCTGTATGAGGGCTGATCATAGCAGGCCACAGATAATGATTCAGTCAGTGTTTGTTAAATATCCTCCCTCTCTCTCTCTTTCTCTCTCTCTCTCTCTCTCTCTCTCTCTCTTTCTCTCTCTCTCTCTCCTGCAGTCGATCACACTGTTAAACCCTCACAGCTGCTGTTCGTCCCTCCCAAACCCAGAGACATGATGGGATTTGATGAGGTAAGAGAGGAGAAGAATCCCTGGAGGGACACTGACACACAGACAGACTATGTGACTCAGCAATTGACTCACTGACTCACAGATTGAATCGTATTTATTGACTGACTCACTCTTTGAATTGAATCACACATTTTCTTTATGTCTCTCTTTATGACTCACTAACCACCAAAAGAGTCACATGGTGTTGCTTTGTTTTTAGACTTCTAATTGACTTATTGACTCTTTGATTGATTCACTGACTCACAAACTGATTCTTTACTCACTCACTGATTCACTGACTAGCTGACTTACTGACTGACTCTCTGACTCACTAATTGACAAGCGAATCCCTGGAGTGTCAAAAACACACAGACAGGCTCTGTGTCTCAGTAAGTGACTCACTGAGTCACAGATTGAATCGTATTCATTGACTGACTCACTGTTTGAATCACTGACTCATAAAATGATTATTTACTCACTCACTGATTCACTGACTAACTAACTCACTGGCTGAACCTCACTGACTAGCTGACTTACTGACTGACTCTCTGACTCACTAAGTGACAAGTGAATCCCTGTAGTGTCAATAACACACAGACAGGCTCTGTGTCTCAGTAAGTGACTCACTGAATCACAGATTGAATCATATTCACTGACTGACACACTATTTGAATCACACACTCTCTTTATGGCTCTCTTTATGACTCACTAACCACCAAAACAGTCACATGGTGTTTCTTGCTTTTAGACTTCAAATTGAATTATTCACTCTCTGACTTATTCACTGACTCACAAAATGATTATTTACTCACACACTGATTCACTGACTAATTAACTCACTGGCTGAACCTCACTGACTAGCTGACTTACTGACTGACTCTCTGACTCACTAAATGACAAGCGAATCCCTGGAGTGTCAAAAACACACAGACAGGCTCTGTGTCTCAGTAAGTGACTCACTGAGTCACAGATTGATTCGCATTCATTGACTGACTCACTGTTTGAATCACACACTCTTTTTATTGACTCTCTGATTGATTCACTGACTCATAAAATGATTCTTTACTCACTTACTGATTCACTGACTAACTAACTCGCTGGCTGAACCTCGATGACTTACTGACTGACTCTCTGACTCTCTGAGGCTCTGTGTCTCAGTAAGTGACTCACTGACTCACAGATTGAATCGTATTCATTGACTGACTCACTATTTGAATCACACACTCTCTTTATGGCTCACTAACTAAAAGAGTCACATGGTGTAACTTCTAATTGAGTTATTGACTCTCCGATTGATTCACTGACTCACTCATTGATTCACTGATTAGCTGACATACTGACTCACTAATTGACTCACTAAGTGAATCACTAAGTGATTCACAGACAGGCTGTTTGACATAGTGGTAGAGTTGATGTTTACTCTTTTTTTGACTCACTCAGTAACTCAGTAATTTACTTACTTACTGACTGGCTGACTTACTGATTGACTCATTAAGCTAATAACTGAATCTCTGACTCATGTATGAACTAACTGATTCTCTAACTGACTCTCAGACTCACAGACTGATTCTCTGATTGTCTGTTAATTTGACTCACTAACTTATTGACTCAGTAACTGACCAATAGGTTGACCCACTGTCTAGCTGAATCGTTGGCTCTCTTACTTTGTGAATCACTGAGTGATTCACCTGACAAATGTGTTGACTGATTCACTGACGTACCAATTGGTACCAAGTGATTCGACAATTTGCCACTGGCACAATCACTACCTGACTCTTTGATATGATATTTGTGTCTCTGTTTACCATGCTTCCTTCCTTTGTTTCCTTCCTTTACACACCCTTCATCATCTCTCTCTCTCTCGCTCTTTCTCTCTCTTGCTCGCTCTCTCTCTCTCTCTCTGTTAGATCTTTCTCATTAATCTGAAGAGGAGGACAGACCGGAGGGAGAGGATGTTAAACACACTGGATATTTTGGGGCTGGAGGTCACTGTTACTGAAGCTGTGGACGGCAAGTAGGTCACTAAGATATTTACACTCAATCACAGAAGAAAAATAAACCCCACTGGGTCTTTCCACAAAAAGTGCTAAAAAAAAGTGCTTCACCTGCTGCCCTATAAAAAAGACTCAGCAGAGGCTACTGTTGGGTAGTGTTCCTCTTGGTGAGAGACATGTAGTTGACTACTCTATATGCCTCTATGATGCAGTCAAGACATTTTGCATCATTGGATTGAAGCATGATGGTAGTTTTGACGTATCTTGGCCTTCCAGCAGTCGTTAGCATAGATCCAACTGCAATTTTTCCAGGATTTTCCAGAAAATTTGAACACAGAGATGTATCGCCAATTGAGCCTTTATTGGACCAGCTGGGATGCCAGGTTTATTAACTTACAGGACCTTTGCAGGATCTACAGGCCCAGCTACAATATTGGTGAGCAAATGTGTGGCAGGATGCCATACAGAACCTGTTTGCCTCAATGGAATTTAATTTCACTCTTATCCAAAACGACTTACAAGGCCTTGCAAGGCCAACATAGTGTTAAGAGTCTTGCCCAAGGACTCTTATTGGTCTAGCGCAGCATTGTCACCCAGAGCGGGAATTAAACCCCAGTCTCCCACATGATGGGGTGTTATCCACTGTGCGACACCAACCACTAGGCCCAACTGTATCTTATCTAGAGGCTATCTCAATCTCTCCCTATTGTAATTACTTATTTATATGCTAAAAACATTCACACATATAACGTTTTTTTGTCATTGAGTCTGTGCACTATTTAATTGATCACTTTAGACAAATGTTCAGATGTTCATACTCAGAACTACATATCAGGGGAATCTGATATATATATATATATATATATATATATATATATATATATATATATATATATATATATATATATTCATCATCTGATCTCTCTCTCTCTTTCTCTCAGGGCTTTGAACTCTTCCAAGTTGCAGGCTCTGGGTATTGAGATGATGCCGGACTATAAGGACCCGTACTCTGGACGCGTTCTGACCAGAGGAGAGATTGGCTGCTTCCTCAGCCACCATGCCACATGGACAGAGGTCTCTGTCTTTCTCTCTGCGTCTATTTGGACTAATATTTATTGTAGAATCACTGTATTTTTGAAGGAGCAGTGTATAAGGTGTATACACTGGTGTGTTTAGGTGGTGGAGAGGGGTCTACAGAGTGTGCTAGTATTGGAGGATGATGTCAGATTTGAGCCCCGGTTTAAGAAGAGACTGCAGACCATCATGGAGGACGTGGAGAAAGCTCAGCTGGACTGGGACCTTATGTAAGTTCTACAGAATTACACATTTTTGGGAAATTCTTAGACACAATTTTACAATATACCTACTCTCCCTCTGTTTTTGCGTAGCTACGTGGGCCGTAAGCGGATGCAGGTGGCGCAGCCGGAGGTGTCGGTGGAGGGGGTGGATAACCTGGTGGTGGCGGATTACTCCTACTGGACTCTAGGCTACGCTCTGTCTCAACAAGGAGCACAGAAATTACTGTCCGCACAATCCTTCCACAAGATGCTGCCTGTGGACGAGTTCCTGCCCATCATGTTCAACAAACACCCAAAGTAAGAGAGGGAAGAGGGAGGGGGAGATTGAGTGAATAGATGAATGGATGAATGGATGAATACACGGACGCATGGATATATGAATGAATGATATGTATGTATAGGTGGATAGAGCAGTTGGATAGATGATTGTGTAAATATTTGGATGACCATAAAATATGAATAGAGTGTCAGAGTACTGTAACTGGATGCTTGTGTAGATATTTAGTTGATACAATGGATGGATGGAAGGATGGATGGATTGGCAGAGTGGCTTTACTGGAAGCTTGTGTATAGTATACAGTATATACCAATGATATGATGGATGGATGGATGGACCAACAGATGGATGAATTAATGGTTGGTAAAGTGGTTTGAATGGATCCTTGTGTAGATATAAATGACAACAATGCATGTATGTATGGATGGGTGGATGGATGGATAGATTGATTGGCGTTACTGGAAGCTTGTATATTCCAATGATATGAAGTTAAATGGTTGGTAGAATAGTATGTAGATATTTATGAGACAATGCATAAATATATGGAGGGGTGGATGGATGTATGGATGGACGTATGAATAGTAGGGGGGTTACACTGGTTGCTTGTCTAGACATTAAAAGGATACGATTGACGGACAGACGGTTGGACAGACAAATAGATGGATGAATAAGTGCGTGGATGGATGGATGGTAGAGGCTTTGGATGGATGCTTGTGTAGATATTTAAATGATAGGATGGGCGTACAGACAGATGGATAAATAAGTGGGTGGATGGATGGATGGATGGATGGAGAAGTGAATAAATGCGTAAATGTATGGATAAACTAATAGATAGTTGGAACAGTGGATTTATTGGATACTTGTGCACAATTTTTGAAGATACAATGGATAGATGGTTGGTTGGAGAAATTGTTTTACTGGATGTTTGTACAGATGTTTACATGATACGATCTAAGAAATGATGGCTGGATAAATGAAATCAAAGTGATTTTTAATAGTAGTGTAAATGGACTGGTGATTGGTTTGATGCATACTTGTGTAAATGTTCGGATAATATAATGATTTCATGGACGGATAGATGAATGGATAGTGCAATTACTGAAGTGAACTGATGAAAGGCGATGGTTAAACGACTGTATATTAAAGTGTAGAATAAAGACTGTAGAATTGGTGGTTCTATAGTAATACAATCTCTTGATCCACAGAAGGTGTTAGCCACTTCTAGTCTTCTGACCTCAGAGCTGCTCTTGGCTGAATATTTATGGGCAGTGGACCAAATCTTGGCTTAGCTATGATTCTGACGTGTTGTGTATACCCCCGCAACATTGCTGAGAGTAGTAGTAGTATGAGGTCTGGGGTTTTCTAGTAATGTGTGTATACGATGTTCCTTAATAATGTGCTATTCCTTAAGTAAACCCTACATAGAGGCACCATAGCGAGGAAATCCATAAGCCTGATCATACATACTCATAACCCACCAAGCTTACCTTCAGAACACACACCTCTCTTTGTCCCGCACTGCTGAGAGGGGGTCAGCAGCACAGTGCTGGATTGTTCAGGGGGGGATACATAAGTATGGAGGCCCTGCTGGACCACACAATGTCTGCCTTTCTATTCTCGTTTTCTGCATGTCCTGTCTCACTCTCGGAGGAATGCAGAGCATCCTGAACCCAAACTTCACCCAAACGTAGGTGAAATTATCACTGGCTTTAGTGAAATAATGAGGTAAAAGGAGCCTCGTAAAAACAACCCTGAGGAAAAAAAAGGTGTCCAATCCAGAAGCTCAGACTTCTCAAAGTAGCCACATGTATCTTTGAGGACAGATCTGCACTCTCTTGGTATGTTTATCTCAGTATCTTTATGAGGGAGAGTGACCTGGAATAGTTTTCTCAGTGTCTTGAAAGAAGGAGTTTCTGGAGGTGCTGAACAATAGTTGCTGCTTTTCCTTCACGCTGTGAAGCTCCAGCTCATTCCAATTAAATCACCTCAAATCACCATCTTAGATGGGTTTGGTTTGGATTGTCTTTTTACTGTTTACTACGTATTTCCATAGGTGCCCATAAAGTAAATAAAGAATTAAAGAAAAGCATTGAATGAGAAGGTGTGTCCAAACTTTTGACTAGTCTTGTATATGTGATATGTATATTACACTTTATATAAAAAAAGACATTGTGAGTAATATAGCTGTTTTGAGGCTAAATACACCCAATGCATTCACATACATCTGCTTTCACTAATATATTATATATTCAGTTCTAGAAAAAATTGTGAGAGCACTTCAGTTTCTAAATCAGATTCTCTGATTTTGCTATTTATAAGTTTATGTTTGAGTAAAATGACGGTTGTCGTTTTATTCTATAAACTACAGACATTTCTCCCAAATTCAAAATAAAAATTGTCATTTAGAGCATTTATTTGCAGAAAATGAGAAATGGCTGAGCTTTCAGACCTCAGTTAATGCAAAGAAAACATAAAGTTCATATTCATAAAGTTTTGAGAGGTTAGAAATCAATATTTGGTGGAATAACCCTGGTGGTTTTTAATCAGTTTTCATGCATCTTGGCATCATGTTCTCCTCCACCAGTCTTACACACTGCTTTTGGATAACTTTATGCTGCTTTACTCCTGGTACAAAAATTCAAGCAGTTCAGTTTGGTGGTTTGATGGCTTGTGATCGTCCATCTTCCTCTTGATTATATTCCAGAGGTTTTCAATTTGGTAAAATCAAAAACATTTGAAACTCAGCTCAGGGAGGCTTATTGAAGTGGCGTTTGGCCAAACTGAGCACATTGGATGGGAACTACTACTAATAAGTGGAGTCCCCCTGTATTACCCTCTCTCTCTCTCTCGCTCTCTCGTTCTCTCTCTTTCTCTCTTTCTGTGAGGAATGTTAAGGGGCATGGCACTTCCTGCTTCCTGCGGGAGAAGCACAACAATCCCATTGATATGACTCTGGGCTTGCTGGGCCGGGGGCAAAGGGGAGACGGATTACTACACAAATATACTGCAGCTTCTGTGAATGTGTGTGTGTGTGTAAGTGTGTAAGATGTACACTCCAAGCATCCTTAAAGTGAGTGGAATTCTGCATGTGAATCTAAAAGGGGCCCTACATAAACCCAAACTCCATTTGGGAAAACAGCTCATGAGAGCGGGAGAGAAAGTGCAGACAGCATGTTGAGGCAACGTGTAGTATAATATTTTATATTTATGAACTCTTGACAGCTTGTATACAATGTTTTGGCAATTCTTGTAAAATGATCTGTTTTTAAATGTATTCAATTATTAATCTATTTGCTTATTTTAACATTGCTAAAATTAATACCACCTGCTAAAAAATACAACACCAGTCAAACATTTTGGACACACCTTCAGTGTTTTTAAAATGATTTTAAAATGTTCTGCATTGTAGATTAATGCTAAATTAATTTAAACTATAATTAAAAACATATGGAGTTATTTAGTAAACAAAAAAATGTTTAAAAAAAAAAACCCAGCAATAGATTATTCAAATCTATTAAATCTAGTAAACACAAGGTAAGTGCACGCATGGCCTCCATCCACATGGTTGGGCATGTGCTTGTAAACGTGAGCACGTGTGGAAAGCTGTGCAGAGCTCAGTCCAGCACAGTTTTGCAGTGCAGATATTTCCAGTTACAGCTGAATTCACGCTTTTAATCCCAGAAAAACAAACGCTCTAATTTACCTTTTAAAAAGCCATTTGAATAACAGATTAAAGGGCTGATTTAAGGACTGTTGTTTTGCTGTTTTCCTCGGGTTTTGAGTTGAGCTAGGTGCTGACTCAGCTCTTGATTGGTCCGAACGCTTGTGATGTCATGGGCCCTGCATTGTTTAATATAGCGTAATATATCGGCAAAAAAGTCTAATATCGTGCAGCCCTAGCTCCTAATGTCGGAAGACATTGCAAGTGAATTTTACTATATAATTAAGTGAGTTTTATTGGCTAAAATGCAGGGAAAGAAATGTGCAAATATTAGAAAAATTTAAAAAGGAAGAAGAATATGAATAAAATGACTAGATGTTATGATTCACATCTGAAAGGATTAACTGGAGATTATTGTCACGGAGGATTTATCCTATTGGTTTAGCTCAGGGAAATGGTCTTGTAAAAAAGGAATTATGAGTATTTTTCAAAGACTGCATATTATAAGATATGGCAATATTATTGGTGGAATCAAATACAGGACTAATGCAGAACATGGGCCTTTTAAAACTTCAGATCCAAGTGTTCCCAGACAGTCTGCAACATTCATCATCTTCTGAAGATTCTCTCTCATTCTCTCTCTCTCTCTCTCCCTCTCTCTCTCTCTCAGTGCTGCCTACATGACGCACTTCGAGCCGAGAGATTTACGGGCGTTCTCGGTGGAGCCGCTGCTGATTTACCCCACGCACTACACGGGTGAGCCGGGCTACTTCAGCGACACAGAGACCTCCACCATCTGGGACGACGAAGCCGTCAGCACAGACTGGGACCGAACACACGACCCTAAAACCGCCCAGCAGGGCCGAATACGCCCCATCGCCCAGAACAGCGTCACGGGGGACACGCCGCCCCCAGCAGTGCGAGCATCCAGAGATGAACTGTGACCTGAGTGGAGGAAGAGACTTAATTCATACACACAAACAAACATATGCATAAACTACTGTTCAAAAGTTTGGAATCACTGTTCTCAAACTGATACGCGAAGGTTTTCATATTTTAAAACCTTTGATGAAATATTAAAACAGAAACAGCTAGAAAATCAAAAATATTATTAATGAATAACTGCAAAAAAATTATGTCAATAGTGTCAATAATGCGAATTTCACTTTTTTTTTATTTTGTGTCCATTTAGTGAAATTCTCCAATATTACTTGAAATAATTTTTGTTCTCTTTTTCTCAAAATTTGCCATGTTAGCATATGTATATACAGTTCTGGAAAAAAAAATCTGAATCAGTTTCTCTGATTTTGCTATTTATAGGTATACATTTGAGTAAAATTAACATTGTTGTTTTATTCTATAAACTACGGACAACATTTCTCCCAAATTCCAAATAAAAAAAATGTCATTTAGAGCATTTATTTGCAGAAAATGATTTTTCATGCAGTTTTCATGCATATTGGCATGTTCTCCTCCACCAGTCTTACACACTGCTTTTGGATAACCTTCTTCCACTCTGCAAAAAAAATCAAGCAGTTCAGTTTGGTGGTTTGATGGCTTGTGATCATCCATCTTCCACTTGATTATATTCCAGAGGTTTTCAATTTGGTTCAATTTCGTGCTCTCTCATTTTAACTTGGTCCCAAATACCACGGGACACTGTCACCTCTATGCATTCATCTAACTGTAAGATCTCTTAGTATGTCACAAAGAGGGAAAACAAAGATTATTCGAGTTACTGTCTCACATGTTCATATCTGAACCATTTAATTCTGAAGTGATTCCAAACTTTTGAACACTTTTGTCCAACTCGTGTAGCAACTGACCATTAAAACCCTGTGATCATCATCTCTCACAATGTTTACCACTACACAGCCAGCACCAATCACCATTCGCTGGCTGTCGGCCAATAGCATTACAGCGGGCTGAGATGCTCAAACACCATTGGCTGACTGGAGGAGGGTGTTTAATGGGAGTGGAAAGCTCACATCTGACACAATGTTAATTTATTTTCTGACACACAATGTACAGACTGCCTCGACACACGTCTATCTGTCTGTCTGTCTGTCTGTCTGTCTGTCTTCCTGCCCATCTGTCTGTCCACAGCATCGTCCCTGGAGGACGCTGAGAGATACTTGAAGAATAACTCACCCGTCAAACCACACTGAACCCATCTCACAACAAAACCGGACAGATGGAAGGACAGCAGCATGTGGGAGACAGATGCACAGACCCTGGCAGTGTGGAAACAAAGAAATCATCATAAAGCAGAGAAAGTTTTTTATTTAAAAGAGGATAATTAGTGCAAATGAAATGAAACAGATGTGGTTGTAATAGAACGGTGCAGGGAAATAAAGAATCACACAGCTGTCTGAATTATATACGAGTGTGTGTGTGTTTCTGTGTGTGTATTTATTTGAGTTTTTTTCTTTATGTGAATTTTAAAGAGATCTCATGGAGCTTGGCTGAATATATGTTTTCCTTAACTGGGGTGGAATGAGGACACATATGTGTCCTGCAAACTTTTTCTCCTAATTTGGACCTAAACTGAACAATTACAATAGAAGGGAATTGAAATTTGACAATGTGCTATAAAACCCGGATTTACACCCTGATTGGTCTGTTTTTGTCCTCAGCCTCCCACTATGAAACTCCTCGGTTCAGTTCTTTTTTTTATTTTTTATTATTTTTTTTTCCCATTTTCTCCCCAATTTACACGGCCAATTACCCAACCCACTCATTAGTAATAAGACTAATAAGACTAATTCTGCCATGATGCACAAATTGTTGGTTCAAATTCTGTTTTAAGCTTGAGTTAACTGCCTAATCCACATCTCCAGACTCTAGATCCATGGATTTTAGTCTACTAGACTTCAGATTTATGTACTGTAATTTTCATATTCAGTCTGCAGGTGTGAAAGTGTGTACTGCTGCTATGCTAAATTACACTACAACTTCATATGTGTTGAAGCTACTAATGAAGAGAGTGCGGCTGTGCCAACTTTCCGGCAATCCAAAATAAACATCCTTGCTGGCTAACTTTGGCCCACTAGCCCCACTTTAAGCAGCAATGCTCGCTAATTCAATGAGCCTGTGGAAATGGAAAAGGATTGCTATCAGATGAAGCTAGCTTTCATACTTCTCTATAAATGTTCTGAGTTTAGCATTTTGTAAAGAAAACATTTTATTACAAAATAGATACCCAGTTCATGCGCCTATATGACACATATGAATTTCATAAAGATGGAGTCGAAGGGGAAATGGAGTAGCCGGATGCTAAAGCCCTCAGAAACACAAACAGGTGGTTCTGCACATGCTCACTGACCCTGCTTCCTGTATCCAGTACTTCTGGATCAGAACAGTCCGTCTTTGTGAGTGATGTGTTTAACTATGGTAAACAGACGCAGTCTGTAACTGTATATAAATTCTGCTGTACCAGAAGTTTTCCCTAAAAACACCTGGTTCAGATTAATCCAGTAATCTCTGTTATATACAGTAAGTGATTATGAATTTTGGAGGGGGAAAATGGATGTAACAAAATGATATGAAAATAATTATTTTTTAAGTTTTAATATATTAGTTTTAAATCAGCATTATATAGCATTCTGATTTTATAATAGGCTGGGCGGTATACACCTCTAAAAGTCTAGCGCTGCATGGAAAGGTATATCCAAACAGCATTCTGGCTAGCACTAGCCTGGTGGCGGATCTAGGACTTTTTTGAACAAGGGGCCATCAAGCGCCACCAATACTCATAGAGGGGCCACGTATTATTTCCCCAGTCACACCACGTTCAAAAAGTTTTGTAAAAAAAAGTATATGTTGCAAATTCGAAGAAAAAATATATTATATATATATATTATAAATATTTTTAAATTAATATATTTGAGTGACAGGACAGGAGCACTTGAGGGGGCCAATCAGATTTTTGCTGGTGCCAGTGCAAACAGACAATCATTATTATTCACATCATATTTTTGGGAAAGGTTATGATTTATGTATATCATGTGCTCGTGCTTTTGGGTCCTGGTGTTCTTGCTAGGATTTCACTAGGATGCTGGTGGAATAGTCCTGCCTCCACCTGCTGCTGTGTGCTGGTACTGCACTGCAGATTCTCTGGGACAGGATGGGCAGGAAGATGGGAAAAATCACACAGAAGTCTGAGCTGTTCCGCCAGTAAAAACCACAGACTCTCTTCACCCTGTTCAGCTCCTGTTTACTGCAGTATACCTGAGGAAACTCTGACCAAGAGGACATGAGGTGGAAAAATAGAAGGGGAAGCTCTTAAGAGCACTAAAGCAGTGTGTGTGTGTGTGTGTGTGTGTGTGTGTGTGTTAGGCTGTGCCAGCTGTCTTAAATGCATATCTCTCTCTGCATTGTCAGAAAACTACAAGGAAAATACATACACTTTATTGGGCAAGGAGGAATAACACACACACACACACACACACACACACACAAGACTGAAGAGAAAGACAGGGAGAAAGAGAGAGAAAGAGAGAGATAGAGAGAAAGAAAAGGGGGAAGAGAGAAAGAAGGAGAGAGAGAGAGGTAGACAGAGAGAGAAAGAGAGAGGGGCAGAGAGAAAAAGAGAGAGAGGGAGTGAAAGAGAAAGAGAGAAAGAAATAGAGAGAGGGGGTAGAAAGAAAAATATAGGGAGAGGAAGAGAGAGAGGAAGAGAGAGAGAAAAGGGGGGGTGAGAGAGAGAAAAAGAGAGAGGGGGGAGAGAGAAAAGGAGAGGGAGAGAGAGAGAACCCTCTCTCCCTCCCTTCCTCTCATTCTCCTCCACTTTTCTGCAAAGAGCAGTGTTGGGACAGATGGATGGACGCAGCATCACTGCTCAGGTAAGCTGAATGTTTGTTTACACACACACACACACACACACACACACAAAAGACTGAAGAGAAAGTCAGGGTAAAAGAGAGAGAGAGAGAGAGAGAGAGAGAGAGAGAGAAAGAAAAGAGGGAGAGAGAAAGAAGGAGAGAGTGAGAGGAAGAGAGCAAGAAAGAGAGAGGGGCAGAGAGAAAAAGAGAGAAAGGGAGTGAAAGAGAGCGAGAGAAAGAAAGAGAGATGGGGCAGAGAAAGAGAGAGAGAGAGAGAAGGAGGGGGAAGATAAAGGCAGAGAGAGAGATAAAGGAAAGAGGGGAGAGAGGGGGAGAGAGAGAACCCTTTCTCCCTCCCTTCCTCTCATTCTCCTCCACTTTTCTGCAAAGAGCAGTGTTTGGACGGATGGATGGACGCAGCATCACTGCTCAGGTAAGCTGAACGTTTGTTTACACACACACACACACACACACACACACACACACACACACACACACACACACACACACACACACCAGTTAGCTGCTATTAATTACCTGCTGTTAATTTGCTGTCAGCTGCTCCATAAGTGTTGTGGTGCATCAGCATCACTGTCCTGCTGGATGATGCAGGATGAAGCACTGGCGTTGGAGGTGCTGCATTGGTTTTAAAGGGATTAGAACAGGACATTTATTTTGGTGTGTGTGTGTATATGTGTGTGAGATAGATAGCATTAAGCCAAGTCTTCCCAGACACAGTCTGCAATATTCATCATATTCTGCAGACTCATCACTCACCATTCTCTCTCTCTCTCGCTCTCTCTCTCTCTCTCTCTCTCTCGCTCTCTCTCGCTCTCTCTCTCTCGCTCTCTGTAGTCCATTACAGTACAAACCTGATTTATTTACTTTCACTCTATCTGCTGCACATACGCACATTATGTCATACATTATGTACAGTATTCATACTCCTTTAACTTTAGTTTTTCAAGTTTTGTCACCTTAAAACCACAAAAACCTAAATGTATTTTATTGAGATTTTAAGTGATAGACCAGCACAAAGTAGCACATAATTAAAGTGAAGTGGAACGAAAATGATAGATAGCTTTCAAAATTTTAATCACTTTTTCAACTATTTTATTTCTATCTTATTAGCTTTTTTCAACAACTTTAACACAACTTCCTTTACAAAACTACATATTTTAAATAGTTCCATAAACACTGTAAATGGTACTAAAATACTCAAAATATGTATTCAAATGAGATATTTCTCAAAAAGTCTATTGCACAACTAAGACACAACGTTAAATCAATTGGCATTATATTATTAGTGTGTATTAAAATTATCCTTCAAGCTACAGTATTAATATATTTTAAAGGGCTAAAGTTACTGCTCTTGAAGTTTATTTGCACCTCGTATCCAGAGTTTCAGGAAGTTTTATCACTTGTGCTGAATAAATAATTCCGATTTTGGTCTTGTCCAGGGGTCGAGAGATACTTTTCTACGAGCTCTAGATTTCTTTCATCTCTTTCTGAGTGAGTAATGGCTGTTTGCTGTTGTTTTTCTATTTTACTCGGATAAAATCACTCATACACAGTGAGGAACAGCAGCAGGAGCTCCTCAGATAAAGTGCTGTTCTCACTGAACTCAAGGCAGGATGAAGCGATTGACTCCACAGAGCTGAGCTACCATTACTCCAGTGTGGTAGCTTGTTATGCTAACTGGCTAGCATTAGCTAGCAAGCTGTATCTTCCAAATATAATGTAATGTAATCCTGACCTCATTAACAAATGCTTGGTTTCAGAAGAAACAGTAAATATATCCAGGTGTCCTAATATTTTTGGACTAATACCATATGGTGAATTTTCAATTAGAGTCTAATTATAAATTACATTTAAATTACACATACAGTGGAATTTCTCCCATTCAGAACCCTGATTTTGGACCAGCAGTTCACAGAACACACGAGTCAGCACCTTCTCATCATATCCTCAAATCATTAGAACCAGGAAAGTCCTGCTGATACACAGATTGAGGTGTTCGTAATCTTGGAACACCATTATCCTGCTGAACCATTCCCCGTTTAAACTTATCAAGCCACGGCGTCCCAGGGAAGTCCAGTTAGTCATCTAGTGGTTTACACTGGGACGGGCTGAACCACCATCTCTGCTGAGTCACCTTCCTGCTGCAGTATGGTGGAGTTTACAGCACCCTGTAATGTAGTGAGTGGTGTTACGGGACAGAGCGTACCGGGACGATTCAGAGACGGGAGATGGAGATGGGACACCTGCTCTCTTTTAGTCTTGGGAGAATCTGGGAATGTGTGCCTCCATCTAGGGCTGCAGTTATCGATTATTTTAGTAATCGAGTGTTCTACTGAAAAATCGATTCGATTAGATAGATAGATAGATAGATAGATAGATAGATAGATAGATAGATAGATAGATAGGACACCCGCAGCAGCGTTAGCTTAGCACAGGCTAGCGCTCAGCCGCGACACGCTCACCCGCAGCGCAGACTCGTCTTTTGTGAAAAAAGGGAAAGAAAATCGCTCGGTTTACTGCTTACTTATTTTCTTTATTCATTTTGTAAAAATAAACTGTTGTATAAAAGCAATAGAACACTCGCGGTCGTGTGTTATCACGAATAACATCACTGCTGTGGCGATCTACTCGCCTTCGGCTCGTGCCTACGACCGAATCACAGCCGTGATGTTATTCGTGATAACACAGTCCCTCTCGTGTTCTATTGCTTAAATGATTATCTTCTCTGAAGGGTCCTGTTCTTTTGGTAGTTCTTTTCTATAGGGACTGGTCAAGTTGTGTGTGAGGGTCAGTAATAGGTGAAAATTAAAGCAGCTGAACTTGATCATTGATTAGAAGGCGGACATTTGGATTTAATGTAGATGAAACTGGTCTACATTTGATTATTTTTTTTTAATTCCACTTCTTTTTCCTATAAAAAAAGCAGCTTAGACACAAAATTCATATCAATCCAAAACAACGATTAAACGATCTCAAATATCTTTTGGAACAAGCTTTGAAAGCCTTTAGGAGAGGTGGATCCAGAAGAGCCCATAGGGAATCTATGGTTTGACCTTGTACAACTCAGAACAGGACAGGAGTGTCTGAGTTTATACACATGTGCTGAAGTTATTAAGAGTATCCATCCAGTGTCCTCTATTGCCCCCAAATCATTCAGTGAACTGAATTCAGTAGGGGGAGCCAAACACACATAAACCAGTTCAAATTCACAGACTGTGTTGATCAGTGCTGTTCAAACAGGGCATTGAAGGACTAGAGAGGCGTTTTAATTTAATTTCTGCTCATGTTCCTCTCTCTAAAAATGTAAGAAATTTTGATTTGGAGGTGAAAAGAAAATAGTTTGGTGCCTCAGTACTGCCCCAGTCTTAAATATCCCAGTTATACATGTACAGTTATACGGTCCTTCTCAAAAAAATCATTCATTTCTTTTCCATAATGAAATGATAACAATTATTAATCATTAATAATTAATCATATATTTTAGATTCATTGCACACCAACTGAACTATTTCAGGTCTTTTATTGTTTTAATACTGATGATTTTGGCACACAGCTCATGAAAACCCCAAAAAATTCCTATCTCACAAAATAAGCATATCATTAAAAGGTTCTCTAAACGAGCTATTGACCTAATCATCTGAATCAACGAATTAACTCTAAACACCTGCAAAAGATTCCTGAGGCTTTTAAAAACTCCACGCCTGGTTCATTACTCAAAACCAAAATCATGGGTAAGACTGCCGACCTGACTGCTGTCCAGAAGGCCACCATTGACACCCTCAAGCAAGAGGGTAAGACCCAGAAAGACATTTCTAAACGAATAGGCTGTTCCCAGAGTGCTGTATCAAGGCACCTCAGTGGGAAGGAAAAAGTGTGGCAGAAAACGCTGCACAACGAGAAGAGGTGACCGGACCCTGAGGAAGATTGTGTAGAAGCTACAATTGTTAATTGTGTTACGTTGGTTTGGCTTTATCTTCTGTTTTGCTGCACCGTTGCTCACGCCTCTCTCTCTGCAGCTTCATCACTTCTTTTGTATCTGTGGAATATCTTCCTCTGAGTGTCTGAATCACACCTGCTGTCTGACTCATCTCTCAGGCTTATATAACCTGAGTTTAGAGGGGTGTTACTGCAGCTTTAGCTGAACAGTCACGATGCTGTTCTCACCTCAACACTGAGACACGGTGAAGAGTGGGTACCTCTAAATTCTCACTGACCACGCACACACACACACACACACACACACACACACACACCCACACACACTGACACACACACACACACACACACACACAAAGTCCTCTGTGGATCTCTAAAGGCATCCTTTTTCTTGTTGATTGGAGTAAGAAAAGCAGAGGGTATGTACATACACTATACAACACATAAGTAATCATGCAGTAACAACATACATTGTGGTTTCTGAGGCTGGTAACTCTGATAAACATATCCTGTGCAACAGAGGAAACTCTTGCTCTATCATTCCTGTGGCGGTCCTGATGAGAGCCAGTTTCATCATTAGGTTTTTGATGGTCTTTGCGGTTACTGCTTTTGAGAATACTTTCAAAGTTACTTAGTTGAGTAGTTCTTGCTTCTCATATCAATATGGATTAGAAAATTACTCAAATAGAGCTATTCACTGTATACCTTTAATTCTACCTCTTCACAACTTTACAACTGATGCTCTCAAACACTTTAAAAGGCAAGAAATTCACGTTATTATTAAGAATTATTATTCTCGATGAGTTCAGCACAGCTGTTAACTGAAAGCCTGGAATTTCAGGTGACTCTACCTCATAAAGCTGACTGAGAAAGACAAGACAAGATGTGCAAAGCTGTCTCTGTATAAGCAAGAGGTGATGCTTTGAAATATCTAAAATATATAAAACATATTCTGGTTTATTTAACAATGCAGAACATTTGGGTTTTTGATTGGTACTCTATCTTCCTAAAGCATAGAGTTCTACTTTTTCTATCCACGTCAAAGATATTACACATTCTCTTGATGTGTTTTTCACACAATCATCTTTGTATTTTCTATCTTGTCTGTTATTACCAGCTATAAACTCTCAGTTATCCAATTCTGCAACAAAAAGTCAGTAACTGTAGACTGCCTGTAAAGTACAGCTATGTGGTAGACCCAGCTGATAAACTGCAAGCTCTGTGCTTTTGTTGGAATTTGACCAGAGACGTGGGTTATTTTGTAAGCTGCCCAAAGCTGTGTTTGGCTGTTATTTAGCGTCCACACACTGGCAGCAGAACACTCGACTGCTGTGTTCTTGCACTTTAAACCTCTAATTTAATCCAACAAGGAATAGTTTGATTTTTTTTTTTTACATGATCATGTGAGACAGCCAGTTTTACAACCAGAAGGTCATCATTCTCAAACAGAAGCTGTAGATTCTGTTTATAGATACTGCACATTTTATATCATTTTCTAGGGTTGGTTGTTGGCTGGTTGAACTTTAAGCATATTAACATTCCACAGAAGCGTTTACAGGCAAGACACTGAATTAGCACTTTCTTAGGAGGTGGAGATGCCACCATCAGCACTTTATGGTGGCTGAGAACAGTCTAAAGACTTTTTAAAGAAGATTAAAGTATATATTATCTCACTAAAGTGAGAACACACCTCACAGTTTTGTAAATATTTTATTAATATTTATTATCTTCTCTTGGAACGACGGCCATTAGTGTCTAAACCGCTTTAGCTTCCTCAGTAAGTCAGTGGTCATCTTGGAGGTGTGTTTGGGGTCTTTATCGTGTTGCAAAATGCTGCTTCCCAGTCTTGACAGCACTCACATAGTGCCAGACCATGATGCTACCACCACCATGGTTGACAGTTTTGCAAGAAACAGTTTTCTTGCTATTCCTCACCAGGGTGCCACTACACATGCTGAAAACCATCTGAACCAAACATTATTTTTATCTTGTTCCAGTAATTCATACTTTTGGACTGTTTGTCTTCAGCAAACTGTTTGCGGGCTTTCTTGTGTATCAGTGTCAGAAGGGGCTTCCTTCAAGGACAGTGCAATTAATACAGTGTGTAGCGTATGGTCTGAAAAATGCAGGCTGTCCTTCCAAGTCTTCACGCTCTGCAGAAATGCTGGCAGCACTCATGTGTCTATGTTTTAAAGCCAACCTCTTTTAAAGCCGATATTGATCTGATCACTAAATGCAAATTCCAAATCAAAGCATCCATCCAGACTTCAAGATCTAGTAGATATGCCCAACTAGATGGTAGAAAAAGTTATTTCAGTATAAACTCTTTAATACTCTAAAATCTGAGCAAATAATGAATGGACAAGTGTCCCAAAACTTCTGTCCACTATATATATATAGGACAGTTCGATTGTGGCTCAGAGCTGCTTCCTCCTCTGAGGGACTTTCTTAAAGTGTGTGTTTATTGAGGGAGCTGGGGGCTGGTAGCAATCACACAAAGAGGAAACAGGGAGAGATTAAAATGAGGAAAAACATTTAGATTAAGTGGGGTTAAGGTTAGGGTTAAGTTTAGAGATATATTTTAGGTCATGTTTATGAGTTGGGGTAAGTAAGTGTTAGATTTAATGTATTAAGTTGAAGGGTTAGGGCTAGATTTAGGGTTATATTAGGGTTAAGTTATGGTTTGGTTAACCTCTAACCTCCTAAGAAACCGTACTTTTGCTTGGTGTGCATTTAAATTTTTTCCTAGCTATTTGGAATTAATAAGACCTAACAAGTATAAAATCTACATTTTGTCTTCACACAGGAAGTTATTTTTGCAACAAATAAATAAATAAATAAATAAACATGTCCTCATATGGGGACAGTAGTTTATTTTGCCATTTGCAATCAGAATGACCTAATTTGTCCAAAAAAATTGACCATTCTACAGTAAGTAAATAAACTAGTTTTAAATGTAAAACTGGATGAGAGTTTTTACCTGGCCCGTGTTTCTGTCTAGACTGGCTGTAGAAACTTTTGACTGGGATTCCCAACATCTTGTTTTCAATCAGTTGAGTGTAATGATTTCATGTGGCCACTAGATGTTGAAAGTTGAGACTAAGCGTTAGAGTTAGGTTAGGGTTAAGGTTAAGAATAAGAAGTTGAGAGGTTTAAGGTATGGATAAGATTAGATTTAGTATGATTAAGATCTGGGTTAGGTTTAGGTTTAGGCCTTGTGTTAACGTTTAGTTTATGGTCAGGTTTAAATTACGGTTACAGTTTAAGCTTAGCTTTAGTAGGTTCAGGTTTAGGGTTACAATTCTGTTTAGATTTGTTATAGATTTATGTTAGGGTTAAGACTGGATTTACTAGGGTTAGGTTTGGGGCTAAGGTTAAGGTAGAATTAAGTTGAGATTTAGATTAGGTTAAGTTAGATTATTATTATTATTATTATTAGTGTGATGTATAGGTTTAAGCTAAAGCTAAGGTTACCATGGTTCAGGTTAGAGTCACTATGTTTAGGATTAAGGTTAAGATTAGGTTTATGTGTAGCTTCAGCACTACCAGCCTGTAGTCCTCACTTATTGAGTAAATCAAACATGTGTGTGTTTAGTCGACACATTTTCCAGGAGATGTTTTGATATTTCTTCTCTTGTTGCTGATTTACGAGCTCTTCCAGACTTTCCTTCACAATCGGAAGCGACTCCGCGGCCCAGTTTCTGATTAACTGTTCCTGTTTGCTCTGGAAATGTGGGTTAGAGGTTTGGATGGTGCAGCTGAAGAGCAGGTTAAAAGCAGTCCCTGTTAAAATGTTGCAAATGTCTGAATTTCATATATTTTGCCACATTTTTATCACTGAACAAAATAAGTCTAAATGTATTTTTCTCTTGTTTTTTAATCATACATCCATATAAAATACAAATCAAAATATATATTAAACACACATTTTTTTTTTACATTCCAGCAGACATGCCAACAAAGCACAACAGATTTACCTCAGCAGTGCTATTCTAAGCATAGATTTACTTCAGTAGTGCTACTCAAGTCACATATAAGATACATTTACACAGAGAAAGAAGCCAGTCTTTTGGTAAACAAACAAAGTTAGCTCTGATAGTGAACTGATACAATCTTGAAACAAGATGCTGAATGCTGTATTTCTGTTCTTTAATGCATTTGTAATGCAAAAATGAACTTAAACATGTCTGGTTCTCTGTCAACTCTTTCTTTCACTCCCTGCCTCTGAACACTGAAGTTGGTGCTGCTGCTGCTTTAACATCTTCTGTTGCTCTATTTAAAGGGAACACTAGACTTGGAATTGAATAACTGATAAAAGTTCTGTTTGCACCAGGAGTAAAGCAGCATAAAGTTATCCAAAAGCAGTGTGTAAGACTGGTGGAGGAGAACATGATGCCAAGATGCATAAAAACTGTGATTAAAAACAAATATTGATTTCTGAACTCTTAAAACTTTCTGAATATGAACTTGTTTTCTTTGCATTTTTTGAGGTCTGAAAGTTCTGCATCTTTTTTTTATTTTAGCCATTTCTCATTTTACTCAAACATAAACCTATAAATAGCACAATCACAGAATCTGATTCAGAACCTGAAGTGGTCTCTTAATTTTATCCCAGAGCTGTATATATATTTCATGTGTTAGAAAATGATTCCAACTCGTCCTATACATACTGATGAGCAGTCACTTTTATTAGACACTAAGGATTTCAGTCTGGTCAATACATAGAAATGAATGGGTTATTCCTCAGTTACACCAGTGAGTGAAAAAAGCCAGAAACCACCGGTGGTTCCGAGAAGTGTAAGAGGTTAACAGGCCAGTCTTATGGTATCCTGCTGGTAACACAGGTGAACATAGATGATGATGATGATGATGACTTCAGCCACTGCTGATTAGACCTTTAGTGTTCAGTATCCTCAATAACCGCTTCACCTCAAAAGCTGCATCCTGTCATGGAGTCTGTCTGAGTCGAGTAAACAACACATTGTTAGATTACCTGACAATGGAACAGAACAGAGCGTTGCGTCATGTACCAAAAAGAGCAAATATAGTCATGTATTGTGCGTAATGTTTATTATTATAATGTTAATTCAGGCTTATAATGTTTATTTTCATCTAATATTAATTTAATAAACAACACAGTAACTAGGGTTGTCCAAATATTTGAGCAAAATAAAAAAAAGCATATTATAACTGCCTCCACTGTCAGCTTTAAACTTTTCACAACTACCTCATAAAGCTGACTGAGAAAATTCCAATATGTAAAAAGCTGTCATCTAAGAAAGAGGTGCTAATCTGAAGAATCTAAAACATAAAATATAATCTGGTTTAACACTTTTTTTTTTGTTTATTAAATAATTTCATATGTTTTTTTTTTTAAAGCATATAGAATATGAATATGAATCTACAAAGCCATTTTAAAATTATTTAAATAATGAAAAAACACTAAATTTAATGTGTGTCCATAACTTTATTTACAGTGGATCAGCACCAGCAGATGACATGTCTCTTTATCCAAACCATCACTGATTGGTGGAAACTTCACACTAGACCTCAAGCAGCTCGGACTGTGTGTCTCTCCACTCTTCCTCCAGACTCTGCTTCCTTGATTTACAAATGAAATGTAAAATTTACTGATGATCAGTGATGGTTTGGAGAGTCATGTCTGTCATCTGCTGGTGTTGATCCACTGTGTTTTATTGTCAAGTCTGCTGACAACTTTTATGGAGATGCGGATTTCATTTTCCAGCAGGACTTGGCACACTGCCCACACTGCCAAAAGAACTAATTGGTCTTATATAATATTCAAATTTTAATTATAATTCAAATGATCAAAAAAATCGATTGCTCTGTGTGTAATACATCTATATAGTATTATAAATAAGGAGTAAAAGTTGATTATAAAGTTGTTTACTTTGATTTGATTTGAGCTGCAGCTGTAAGAGTTGTTATGCTGGTGAGGAAGCAGCTTTTTTACTTCTGAGAAAAAAAAGTTAACAACAATAGCCCATCACAGAAGAACAGAGGGAATTCTGGATAAAGCAGTTCTCATTAGTATATAAATCTCTAATCTGCTCTTCCCCCTCTCCTCACAAGAACACCCACCCCCCCAAAGCACCTCTCTTTTCTCTTTTCCTGTTTTTGTTCCTCTCTCCCTTTCTTTCTCTTCCTCTCTCGCCCATTTGTGCTCTCTCTCTCTCTCTTTCTCTCTCTCTCTCTCTCTCTCTCTCTCTCTCTCTCTCTCTCTTTGCTCCTTGCTATTCTCTCTTTTCCCCCACTGTTTCTTCCCTCCTCTCTCTCTCTCTCTCTCTCTCTCTCTCTCTCTCTCTCTCTCTCTTTCAATATGCCAAGGCTGAGTTTTGTTGAAGCCCCGCCCCCAACCCAAGAGAGGCGGGGCTAGAGACACAATAGGCTTTAATCACTCATGTCAAAGCTTGTTTCACATGAGAGAGAGACAGACAGAGAGAGAGAGACAGAGAGAGAGAGAGCTTTCCAGTGTTTATTAGAGTTCACTAGTTCACCTCAGCTCACACTGAGGTCCTGCTTTAGGATACATCACTGGAAAACTTTGGAAAACTCTGAAAAACTCTGAAAAACTCTGGAAAACCACTGGAAAACTCTGGAAAACCTCTGAAAAACTCTGAAAAACCTCTGGAAAACTCTGAAAAACTTTGTTAAACTCTGGAAAACCGGACTGGACTATACCCAGCTTCCAAATAAACTGGAGAAAGACCAGCCCTGACCTTCCACCCTCATCATCGTCATCACCCTCATCATCATCAATTTTGTTGCATCAGGCCTGGGATCCTCCAGCCCTGCTCTGGTACTGAACTGGTCATGGTCGGAGCGGTCAGAAGGTCAGGATGATTTCTCAGTACCCGCTGGCATCACTGCTGCCCTGGCCTCCTCTACCACTCTGCCTGGATCTGGACCGGGATGGAGGAGGTGTGGCCCTGCAGAGGTACCAGCCCCGATCCCCGGAGAGCAGCACACGACACTGGGTCAGTTACTGTACTCACCAGCCTGGGTGTATACTTGTTATACTATGTTTGTGTGTGTTTAGTGTGTATTAGGTGTGGGAATCATGAATCATAAGGCATGTCATGATACGATGTTATCACGATACATTGATCACGATTATGATGATATCTCGATACTGTGATTCTGCGATACGCGATATATATATATATATATATATATATATATATATATATATATATATATATTGCAAAACAATTCTCCATGATACTTAATGGCATCCGCCCCAGCTGGCACACAACCGACTGTCAACACAATGTGGTTGAAATATGGTTTAAGTAATGTCGGTTGTTGTTGAAACAGTATTTAATTATAAATGGTTGTGCAAAACAACATTATCACTATGCAATTAAAAAAAAAACAGTTGAATGTAGGGATAAAAAAATGGTAAAACTTCTGTTTGAGGTAGTTGCTTTTTATTTTGGCGCCATTTCTTTACCATACCTTCTTCATCATGGCATATTGTTGTTTTCCTCTTCTTTTCAATTTTGAGCATCCCGAATGTAGGCTATGGTTTAACATACGGTTTGGTTGCAAGGTTGAACGTACGACGTTAAAACAACATTGCCATATCCATGTTGATTCACTTTTCAAAATTAAAACCAAATCCAGTGTCGATTCAAACATAACATCAACATTGAGTCAATATTATGCATTGTTGAAATGCCAGCTGGGGTGTAACTGAAAAGGACAAAGTACTCTATTGGTGTCAGATTCACAGAATTTGACAACCAATATTCTTCAGGTTTACCCTATTCATTTGATTATAGCGCCACCATGTGTGGAGTCTTAGTGAGCTTAGAGCGCTTATGTTTCAATTAAAACATTGATTTTTGACGCTGCATATCGATAATATTTTGCAAATGAAATCGAGACGATATATCGCAATATCAATATTTGGATATCATACTCTGATGTGTGTTTGGGTGTATGATTTTTACCTTGGCTTGAGTGTAGGCTGTTCACTTCTGTGTGTTTATTACTTTTTGTGAATTTTACATACATTACTTTTATATTGTGCTTTTGAGAACAGTGGTGGCTCAGTGGATAGAGAATTGAGTTATTGGTGAATTGGTGAGTTGTGAGTTTGATACTCTTGGCATTGGCAAGCAGTTGTGTATTTTATATGGGGCAATATCATCATGTCTGATCTGATAGCAACCTATCAACACCATAACAACCTACTGGGATACCATAGTGACCACCCAGCAACACAACACTAGTAACCAACTAGCAACCACCAAAGAAACCAGTTAGCAACTAGCAGGAATACCATAGTGACCACCCAGCAACTCATAGCAACTAGCTCTGTAGCAACTAACTATCAACCACCTACAGTAGTTACACCATATGTAGCAACCAGCAAGCAACACCATAGCAACCACCTCAGATATCCTTCTATTACACGGTGGTGGGTGGTGAAATTATGAATGTTAAAGCTTCCACAACAGGAACAAATCAAGATTTAAAACAAGATTTGTGAGGTTAGAGAACCTGATAGGTTTCAATGGATTTGTCATGGGTTCTTCTATAAAGTTGTATTGTCTCTAAAACCATGACTCAAACTCAAACAATATTTTGAATACTGGAATGGTTCTATGTCCCCAGTTGAATGAATGAATCTTGATGGGCCATTACGGAAAATTCTAGCATATAAGTGTTTTGTAAGAACCTTTTTTTTGTTAAAAAAAATGTGAAATGTTGCACCATTTACTGTAACTGTAAGAATACAACATAATATAACGTAATATTTGGGTAATTTACTGCACTTACGTTTTAGCAGTAGCTGATAAGCAGTTGAAGTTCATGCAATCAGGCAGTGTTTTTGTACTCTGAACCCTGAGTTTGATGACTGTGCTCATTAATGTAAGTGAGATATGATAGGCAGAGATGTATAGTAATGAAGTAGAGGTCCTTTATTAACAGTGTTGGGCACACTACTTTGAAAAAGTAAGTAGTTATAGTTACTAGTTACTTCTCCAAAAAAGTAAAGACAACAATCATTGCTTAGGTGGTTATCTCATCCTTCCCTCCCTTGTGACTCACACACACAACGCAAACACACTCACTTGCGCCTTTGTCTGTATGCGTGAAGTTAAAAATGTCACAGTTAATTGAGCGCAGACAAACCATGTCTCCCTGAAGCTGCGGGAGTCTCCCGCATTTCTGTAGCGGCTCCCTGATGCCCGCGAGTCATATATAATCTCCCGGAATTCAGAACGAGCGCCCCCAAACGCACTGCACACAAACGCGCACACAGGCGACAGACTTTTTTTCTCTAATCACGTGTGGGAAGGAGAGAGAGAAAACAGAGAGGGTTCTGATTGGCCTGTTCTCTGCAAAGAGTCTGTGAGACAGCCAATCAGTTTTTAGTGTGGGCGGGAAGTGTTTTTCCCCCCTACCGGACGGGATTTGTTCAGTGAGTGAGAGAAAGCAGATCATGGCGGAGGCAGGGAAAGCAGAGGCAGGGCCTTCCAAAAAGAAAAAATATAAAACCCATTTCACCTCTGAATACTGAATACTCTAAATTTAATTTAAAAAAAAGTTAATTAATTAAAATTAATTAAAATAAGTTTTAAAAAATTAAAAATAAGTAAAGTTTCGTTATCCTTTGGTGTGTGTGCAAGTTTCTTTTGATCTTTTTTTTTGTTCGGGGGGGGGGGCAACTTTTGCAACTTGGGATGTCTGTGAGCGGCTAAAGTAACGTGCAGTAACGGGGTGTGAGAAATGGTAACGGTGTTATAGTTACAGTCAGAGTAATAAGTTAGATTACTCCTTACTGAAAAAAAGTAACTGCGTTAGTAATGCTGTTTATTTCAACACCGTTATCCCCATCACTGTTTACTACTGTACTAAAGTACTAAAATACTGTATCTGTATCTACTGGAGTAGTATTGATACTGCATATTTTCAATTAGATTAATTATGCTGCATCGTTACTCTTTACAAATACAAACATTTTAGGAATCATTTCAAACCCACATTATCACTGAAGCCAGAGCAGTAGATGCTCTGCACTGTCAATGGGTAGAATGAAGCTTTTCCTCATCATTGAGTGAATCAAGCGATTATGTTAGTATAATACTGCTGACTGGTAGAAATGGCACAATCAGGTTGAGTAATGTTAAACACCTTTTTGGTAAATAATTATAAGTCATAAATATGCTCTATTAAACGATTAAGCAGAACATTAGAAATCATTAAACATCATTTTTTAAAGAGCGAAGTTTGAGTTTAATAGCAGGTTTATTCTAAAGATCACAGTTCACTATTGTCTTCTTGTTTCTTGTTTATTGGTTGAAAACAAATCCCGGCAGAAAATGCTGATTTAGAGCAGCAGATTTGCAGGAGCTTAGGGATCAGCAAGCTTGCTAAAGCAGCTGCTGGGTTGGTGTGCGTCTGGTGTGTTTGGCGCAAAGTTCAAGCTGCTGGCGATGGCGTGCAGTGTGTATGAGTGCGGTGATGAGGAGAGTGTTTGGACAGGGGTCAGTAGAAAGGAAAGTCTTGAGAAGGGGTGAGCGATATGACCCTAAATTAATAGCACGGTATTTAATCGTATTTCCGCGATATCGATGCTCTTGGCAATGTGACAAAACACTGCATTAAAAAAATATATATATTTCAAAGAATACACTACTGCAACTAAATTAAAATTAAATTCTATTATTGCATATATAGACATTTAAAAATACAAGATTGATACAGAATGATCAGTCATGATACTAATAATCCTAATAATACACTTCAAATATTTCCATATATCCAGGATTAAAGTAAAATAAATGATAGTGGAGGGATAAAATAGATATATAATATATATAGATATATAATGGAAAATGAGAACTGTATGATAATTAGGAGTAGGTAATATGACGATATTTCAGAGTATCATATCTTTCATTATATTCAAAATTGTTATGTTCAAAAAAATATTATTCTTTACAATATGATACTACACACCCCTAGTCTTGAGGGACCAGTGACTGTAGACGTCTGTCTAGACGATAAGGCAATTTGATATTTATATCTTTATTTGAAGGTACAGACACAAAAATATTTGTGAAATATTGAATGCATGAATACATCATAGAAGGTATTACCCCCCACTGTGGATGGCAGAGTTTCTGTCCCATGATATTTGGCATGTCATATTATGAACCAAAATAATTCAAAGAGCCATTGTAAAGCTGTCAATTCTAAAAGGATATAAAGAAATAAAACAAGATTTTTTGAAGTTCTAGAAAAAGTATATTTGCTTTCCACATTTAGCCAAAGAAAACCAAAATCAAGCATGTTAATTACAGTTTTTTTCTGATTTTATTGGTTTAACTTTCTCCACTGTCAAGGAAAGACTTTTTACCACACTTTTGGTACCAGCATTGATGTGTGGTACTTCCAAAGAACCATTAAAAAACCTTTATATTTCCAGAACTAATAGAAAACAAAACATTGCACAGCAAGTTAAACAAGAACACTTCATTCATTTCATTTGATGATGATGATAAAAACTGGGACAGAGGCCAGCAGAGCGGGTAGAAGCCGGATGTCAGCACTTCCTCAGCAGTTTAGAAGCACAGCTGACCCTCTGGCAGTGCTGCTGACCTCCTCCACATCTGCTCTTTCAGGGAAACTCAGCATCCTGACTTTCAGTAAGAGATGAAGCTCCGGGCCGCGGGGCTGTTCACGGCGGGAGGTGGTTTATTGCTGTGTGTAGTGTTGAAATATTTATCAGTTTGTTAGAGGCTCTCAGACGAGTAGTAATTGTGTGTTTTTACCATTTCCAGTATGTGGGGTAAAAATAACAGCCATTGAAAGAGAAAGCAGAGTGTCCAAAACTCTACAGGATATGGAAAAACGATTCTTAGCCTTCAATGGAAGTCAATGTAAAAAGATTTATTTATTTATTTAAAGCTCCACTAGGTAGGATTGAGATTTTGTGCTCGCGGGCTCCCCCTACAGTTGCAGAGTGTAATAAACGTTTCAGGCGGATTTTAGTTTCTCTTTCTCGTTTCCTGGCTTTCACAGACATATTCGGTCTCTTTCCAGCTTCTGTCAGAGTGTCTGTATGTTAGTTTGTAAAGAATGAACCAGTAGTCCTTGTAGAACTGGTAGGACTAAAGGTCGGAAAGCAGGTCGCAGTTCTTGCGAGCGTTGGTCGCGACCACCTCGAAAAAAACCTTACAGAGTCTGGTTTGAGCTCAGAGGAGCTTCGGCACAGACACGAGAGCACCGCTATTCCTCCTATTACACTTCAATGCAGCGCTGCACTGAGTTTCAAGCTGTAATTTTACTACTTTAAAAAGATCAAAAATCAAGAAAATCCTACCTAGTGCTCTTAAAGTCATTTAAGAGCACATCTATAGATCCATTCATTAATATTTAGCATGTGTCAAAATTCAGCTAAAATATAAAGAAAGTCTGCAAGGTTCCCATTATGTCAAAGAATGAAAAACAGCAAAGAACAGTTAAACAGAAAAGAACAGTTAAATGTGAGCAAATAAGGAAGATACCAAAACCAAGAACCATGTGTTCGGACCTAAACCTAATTGAGCACCTGTGGGGCATCCACAGGTGAAAGTTTTTGCATGCTTTTGTATTTCCACTTGGGCAAAAAAAACAAAACATCCATTCAACCATTTTCTGCGAATCACCTAAAAGAGTTGTCTGGTGTCTGGAATCATATGCTTTTATGATATGTTTGGATGGCTCGCTTATTGTGAGAGCCCCACCCGCCAGCTCAGTTAACGAAACACCATTTTATTTATTTTTGATTAAGAACCTCGGACAGTACACAACAGGATTAGCCAGCAGACTTCGTCTGACAGAGGGATCTGTACCTACTGTACCTACATTATAAATACCTATAAAGATGTAACAATATACACTATACATGAAGATACACAGAAGGTACTCGCTGCTTATATCTCTGAATGCAATCAAATCCTCACAGCAATGCTCAAGAAAAATCTAGTAGAAAGCTTTCTTTGGACAGTAGAGACAAAAAAAGCAGGATTACCTAATTTAATCCCCTTGATTTCAAAAGAAACTGAATGAAAATTAATGAAAATGAATGAATGAGTTGGTGTCCCAATACTTTTGTCCATACTGTGTAGAACGATGGGATAGAATGATTGACAGGCAGAGCGGCTCAAGTTTGCTTACTTTCCTCTAAATGTGTCATAGGTGACTAAAGAGAAAGAGAGAGAGAGAGAGAGAGATTCCTCCCTCACTCCCTCGCTTTTATCTATATTCACACTCACGCTTCTCCCTAACACGCTGGACCATTTCCGACTATTGTTCCTCCAACTGTGAGCACACAGGGAACACACACACACACACACACACACAAACTCGAATTCCAAACACATACTTAACATTGCTCAGGAACACAGTCACATTTCACAGTCACAAATACAATGACATGCCAAAAGTCATTGGACTGGAACTAGTATCGTGCCCCCATGTTTTGCCCCATGTCCCTAAAAGAAGCTAATAAACACTGCACTGACCTGCTGGATATGCAGGTGGGGTGATGAGCATTAAAATCCATGGTCCTTATTTTAACGATCTTAACTCACCTATCGATTGAGCCTTGTGTGTCTTATAGCTTGTAAAAAGGCATGAACTACTTCTCTTAATTAATCATGGGAGTGTTTAATGTGAAATGAACAGGAATAAAATAAAGTTGTTATTCCCTTTAAGATGCAGGTGAGCTCTGACTTTGGCGCATTTGTATCTTAACAGTGCGGAACTTTGTGCGTCTCAGCAGACTGTGAAGATACGCCAGCAGCTCATTTAAGTGAACAGCAAGGTTATTTTATTCTTTAGTCGGTTTATTTTGAAGTTAAAAGTCAGGTTTGCACTCTGCATTGCATCTGTGTGTGTGTGTGTGTGTGTGTGTGTGTGTGTGTGTTTAACAAGCGGGGTGCGGTGCACATGGCGCTCCTGCATGCCATGCTCCTGCAAACTCTGACGCTATTTTAACAGCACGGGCACAAGGCGTGAAAAAAAAACACTTTTGTCTGGGTGTAAGATAGCAACAAGCATTGCGACATGCCTTGTGCAGGGTGGACTACAGTTTAGATTGGGCCCATATGGACAATTCTAGCCAGAAACTGCTGGTCACAATCCTTTCCACCCAATGCACTGTTCAGTTTGAGTTGTAATGCTTTCTTTGGTGTATTCCCAGTCTAAAAAACATGTGACATTATGGATTGAAGGAGGAATGTTAAATCCATCCATCTGGCACCCATTATCAGGACTCGATCCAACTTGATTCAACCATAATTCATGTTTCATGCCTTGCTATGAGCACGCTGGCCAGTGCTTAGCCTCACTTACAAGATAACACCTCATCACTTGTACAGGTGTGGGCATTCCCAAGCTGTCCACTGAGATAACTGTCTCATGACGTTTGATGTGTCAGTGTAATTTACGTAAGAAAAAATAAAATTACCAGTTTGTTAGACAGACTTATAAAATGACATATTAACATCACGTTTTTCAGGTTATAATACATATCCTGCTGTATCCGCTCAGTCCACCCAATCCTTGACCTCCCCGTAACTCCAGAATCACAGCGCAGATCCCGGTTGTCTGTAAAATCTCAATCCAGTGCTGGTTAATGGCCCTGTTTTCTGGACAATAGCACTGACGTCCAAAGTCCGGTACGTTTAAGGTGCAATAAACAGCATTACAGCCCTCAGTATCTGTTAAAGCAAGCAAGCTGATCTGAGTTAGGTGCAGGAGCCATGTGGCAGCGAGCTGTTCAGGTCGATAAACTCAAATAAAGAAGCTGTAAATGGTGCAATCTTGCTTGGCAAGCTTAAGTCTGTAGAAGTAGGACAGATTTCTGATTGCAAACCAGGAGATGTTGAGTTTCATTTGTGAGAAAACAGACCGTCTAGGACTAGTTGCTTACTGATCAGTGTGTAAAACATAAAACTGTTTATGAATTAATACATCAGTTTATCGATAAGTATTTTGTTTGTTATGAACTTGTGTGCTTCTGGTCAAGCCCAAAAAATATACTGCAGAAATTGGTTTAAAATGAGCTTTTATTTTGAAAGCGTCGAAATCTGCACCCCCGCCATGAAAAGCATCCCCTCTCGGGAGCGCGCTTCTAATTAAAGTTAGCTAAAGCAATTATCTACGTTTTTATTAAGAAGAAGATGCGTATGCGCTTCCAAAAGGGGGTGCTTTTCATGGCAGTGGTGCAGATTTAAGCACTACACTGGTGCCAAATTCAGCACCCCCGCCAGGAAAAGCACCTCCTCTCGTGAGAGGATGCAGGTGACGTTTCTTTTTTCTTATTTCTTACTAGTCAGCATAGCTTATAACAGTATCTTGGGTATTTCTATTTTTTAAATAAAGTTAAAGCCAAGAAGATGTGGGTGTGCGCTCCTGAGAGGTGGTGCTTTGCCTGGCGGGGGTGCTGAATTTGGCACCAGTGTAGTACTTAAATCTGCACCCCCGCCATGACAAGCACCCCCTTTCAGCAGCCCATATGCAACTTAGTTGCGACACTATTTGGAGCAAGCCTTAGTACCAGTATCTCCAAACTGAAGGCCAAGTTCCTAATAATAACAGGCAATGTTCACATTACCAGCCTAAAGTGACTTAAATCTGTTTTTTTTTTGCTTAATGCGGCTCAGATCTGATTTTTTCATGGCCGTGTGAACTTGCCAAATCTGATTTGAGGCACTTTCATTTGTGGTCCTAAATCGGATACGTATCTGATCCATAGACATGCGGAATGAATATGAACCGCAAATCGGAATTCATGCATCTTTTTTATGCTTTGACGCATTAGCATTAGCGCTACGTGCTTCTCTCTCATACCCACACTGCATCTCTTGGTGCAGCTGTGCAGCTATAGCTGCAAAAAAAAAACAGCAAAAGCAAACCACCTGGCCTTTTTGTTACCTCTTCGACCTGAGCATGAACTTCAGACCAGCTGTTTGCTGTTTCTCCACTCCAGAAAAAGATGCTCCACATATGAGCTCCACATATGAGCATGTGAGACGTTTTAGGGACAGATTTGTTCACATTACACACAGATACAGATCACTTACAGTACATTTGTGAATGTGAACCGTCAAGACAGCCAAATCCGATTTGAGCAAAAAATCTGATTTGAGCAAAAAATCCGATTTGAGCCAAAAATCTGATTTGAGCAAAAAATCCGATTTGAGCAAAAAATCCGATTTGAGCAAAAAATCTGATTTGAGAAAAAAATCTGATTTGAGCAAAAAATCCGATTTGAGCAAAAAATCTGATTTGAGCAAAAAATCTGATTTGAGAAATGTGGCTTGCAATGTGAACGTAGCCTTAGAGACAACTAAACTACAAATTGTTCCTGTATGATCAGTGTAGTTTAAAAATGGACAGTGAGTATAGAAACAAGGAAGAGGACAGAATATTCCTACTAGATTGTGTTTATCTCTCTGTTTCTGTGCTAGTCAGCTATTTTCCTTCTTACTTCATTTATAATGTTGTTCAGGTGTTGAATATTATGCACAGTTGTATGACTCAGACTGAGATGCATTTTTATTATCTAACGTCGCTTGTCCTCAAAGGCCCACACATGGTTGTAATTGATGGTCATATAAACGTGACCCAAAACAACACTCATATAAAAGGTTAAAACAGTCTATGTATTCAGAGAACTAAACTGTTGACACTGAGCATTATATGATTTTCCTGTCCAATATAACCGTCATTACCTGTCTTGCATCATGAAGCAGGTTGTAACATCAACAACGCACTTAGAGTTAAATGAATAAAATCTATGTAGGACATTTTATGGAGTTGATCCAAACAGAGATGCTGAAAAACAAACATTTCCAACAGACCTTCTACAGCGAAAGGGGTTTTAATTGGTTAATAATAAATTGAGTGCTATTCAGCAATTGTGGCTGCCATTTTTTGATGATATTTGATATTTAAAAAAAATGTTATCAAATTCACTCCTCATGTTTGTGCTAAAAGGCTGTTCAGGTGCAGTTTAACCTGATTTAAACAGATGATTACTGTAGCTATTTACATGACCAGTAAAAGGTATATATTTGCCTGGATGTTCAGTTTTTCAACCACCTTGACCATCAAACATCATCCAAAACCAGCTTGGACCATCTTATACCAGTATGTGTGACGTGGTGAGAAAATGATGCGATCTCAATTGGACCCAACTATCAAATATATACTCCTCATGTTTCAGCTAAAAGGCTTTTCAGGTGCAGTTTAACCTGATTAAACAAGATAATTACTGTAGCTATTTCAATGCCGTTTAACACAAAACGTGGGATTTGCAGCTCTTGCCGCTCATGTCTGTGCAACTCAACATCAAATATTCCTCATTTACCGAGAAAGCAGATTCACACTGCACACATTTCTGTACTAGTTCAGAACACAGGTCCTTCTTCCTGTGTTTACTTTCTAGCTTTACTCCAGACATCTCTGACCAATAAGCAGAGGGAACGTGCTCACATGGTTTGTTGTGGTGCTTTTTGTTGCACTTGCAGGTTTTTTTATGTGAAACCAAACCAAACCAGGAGGGAAAATGAAACTTTTAACTGAATTGGACCAGGAAAACAAGTGTGAAAACAGTGTGAAATCACCTTAAGCTTAACCTAGCTAGTCAACCAGTATGACCATACCAACCACCATGACTTGCTTGACTTCACTGTTTGAACTGAATGACCAGCTTGACAACTACTGGTAGCTTTGTTAAGCTGATCATGCTGATAAACCAACTAGTAAAATAATTAAATACCTAAATTAAGTAAAGCTAAGCTATGTAAACAGAACTGTAATTCTGCAAAACCTTTGCTTTTATAGATTTCTCTTCTAAAAACTGTTTATTTTGGTGAGAAAACAATTACCTTTATTTACAGTAAGCTTAGATTTCCAGATTTCCACAAGGCTGGGTGCAGCAGCATTAGTGGCTAACCAATAGCACTCCCAACAGCACTTAGCAAAGTTAGCAGCTAAAAATAATTCTGCACCAGCAGTGCTAGCTGGGGTCAGCAGCAGGCTATAGACCAATAATACTCACATCTGAGCGATAAAAGAGTTCTTCGTTCTAGTTCTTAGTGCGGTTAGCGGCTAATGCTAATACTGCTCCAGTCTCAGTGCTGGAGTCTAAACTGAAACTCCCATATAATGATGCACTTGCTCCTTCATACATATGCTGCACTTAATTATAAGGCTCACTGTCAACTTATGGCAAGACTTAAAAATTGTAAGTGTGCCATATAGTGTAAAAAAAAATAAGGTACCCAATCCTTGTAGATAAGTACTTCCCCTATACCTAATAACACATTTAACACAAAGGATTGAGGCTAGAGTGATGGGGGGAAAGAGAGCACCATAAACCAATCCACACAGAGAAGGACCGATTGTCCTTCAAGTGCTTACTCGTACTCCGGCTGCTGATGCCTAGCAGAGTAATCCTTGGATCATAGTGACAGTGCATGTGTTTGGCTTTTGAGCTGAATGTCTTAGCAGGAAAAGAAAGATACAGCCAATAACAGGCTAAGCTAATGCTAACAGAATGATAACTGGTAAATTGATATTGAATATGCAGTAATGGAAGCAAAAGCTCCGTTGGCTTCAAAGAAATGCTGTTGAAATGTAAGTTTCCGTAACAATCCTGCAATCCTTCTGCGTTATCGCTGCGTAAGGTGGCACTTTCACAGGGCATAAGCAGAAACGGGATATACTGGAACAGTATGGGCACGATCCGGTGACTGCTAGTAAACTCTGTCATTTACAGGGAAATAAAGGTCACTACCGGTTCCATGTTAGCGGCAGGCCGCGAGCGCGTGCTCACTCTCCGCTCTGATTTTAGGAGTTGCGGATGAAGCATTTTCCACATCTGTAACACTTCCTGTTTTTTTTGCTACGACCAGAAAAAGAAGTGCACATTTGTTGAAAGTGACGCCGTTCACTCGTTTCCTTCTGCTGTGCCTTTTTCTGCTCTTTTCTGCTGTTTTGATGAGTCATAGTTGGTGTATTTTAGAAACGAGGCTTGTATGATTGTATGAGCGGTTGTTAGATAATGATATTAGAGATGAAGCACAAAATGATTATTCTTTGTCTGTGTTGTTTTTGCTTCAGGCAGTCGTGATTCTGAGTCAGTTGCCTGGAGTTTGACATTGATATTAAAGAAAAAAACAGAATCCAAATACAGCAAAAAATATCCAGCACAGAGGTGCTTTAGTGTTAGATTATTTTAGTTCAGGAATAACAATGGATGTCTTTGATTGTTCTAGGTTTTGAGTTTGGGGACAGGCGTTAGTAATCCCGCAGAGTAATAAATGACAGATGGACGCTTTAAAAATATTTCAATAATAGTTAATAGTTAATAATAGACTGCTCTGTACAGAACATACTGTTCCTCTAGCTCCTCTAGTCCACCTGCACTCCACTGTTTAACCCTTTACCCTCTAGAGACTGTGCGTCTTCATATGGGGGGACATTACATTAATGCGTCATCCAGTGGACACAAAATTACACTCAATTGATTTAAAAAAAAACAAACAGTGGGAATCCCAGTCAAAAATTTCTACAGCCAATTTTATGTTTGAACTAGTTTGCTCACTTAATGTAGAAAGATAAAATCTTGTTTTTGGACTAATTGGGTTCTTTTCATCCAAAATGGCAAATAAACTACTAAATTGTTTTTTTTTTTTTTTTTTTTAATTGCTTTCTGTTTAGTTTAGCTTTTTGTACTTGTTCGGTCCTACTAATCTCAAATAGCAAGGAGAAATTAAAAATGCATACCAAGCAAGTCTGGTTCCCAGGAGGTTAAGGCATGGTGGTCACTGTAAGACATCATTTTTCCTCATTTATCACTTTGCAACTGTGTTTAAAGTGGAAATCTGTAAAGTCCACCTAACATTCCGCTTAAAATACCCTACATTAACTGGAAAATATATACAGTTAAACTTTTATTTTAATAATAACAACTCTTAACCTGATATTGGTGGCTGATAATGTGTAATAATGTGTATTTTCGAAATGCTGGGCTTATTTATTTGTGGGGGGCATTTGGTTTGTATTTGGTTTGTAAGCGCTGCATCATTGTTGGTTACCTGTATGTGGCGGAGTAATACATGGAGAGCTTTGGTTACAGTGCATTTCCGGCTAATAATGTCATTCATAAAACGTCTCTCAGCCAATCACATTGCAGGGTTGGAACTAACTGTGGTATAATAATGCTTTTATTATTTGCTATATTACTTGCTGTCCTGCTGTGGATGAAGCACCAGTGCTGGTTGGGTTGTCCTTTGTGAATAGAACTGTTAAATAAATAAATGAGCTGGTGTTCGTGTTCACACTTTTACACTCAGAGTGTGATTCAGGTCAGCAGGGGGTGGGTATGAGTATGATGGTGGGGGTGATAATGAAGCCAACAGAGCAATTGTTGTCACCCCTAGTGTAAAATAACTCAACTGGGGCAGAAATTCATTAACCTATATGAGGAGTGGGTAAGGGGGGGTGGGATTATTGGGCAGAGTGGCAAGGCGCTGTAGGCACTGTATGTGTGTATTCAATATTGATTTATTTGTTTTTTTCAAAATACCGTATTTCTAGACAATTTACTCATTCGAAATCAGTGGAATCTCACTTTTACATACACATACATTAAGTGTTATTTCAAATACAGTGATTCTAATTATTTTTGAACACTATTTCACTTTAAATATGTGCCCTAGAATGCATTTATTTGGTATAAAAACAATTTTAACCCTTGTGTGGTGTTCATATTTTTGTTACTTGTTTACTTTGTTACTTGGATTTAATTCAGCAAAATTAAGCATTTTTACATTAAAATGCTTTACACATGCTTGCTTCACCTAAATTGCAAGCAATATAAACAGCTTACATGGTTAATATTTGCCCTTTACCTTTCTTATGTTACATTTCTTTTAAAAAGTGCTACTCTTTTTTTATTAGTTTTTTAATAAAATGTAAAAGAAAATGAATTAAACTCAAGATATGAGTAGAAAATTTGTTTAGCTTCAAATTTACAAATGAAGCAATGTTTATTAGCCCTTGGCCAAACATACTGTATGTAATATAAATGTGTAGGGGGGGGGGGGGGTGTACAGTGCGTGTTTATCGAAAATGTGTTTTGATATATGTTTTTCACAAAAAAATGAGCCAATGCCAATGAGTTTGAGTTAGAAAAAAATATTTTTTTAGTATCATTTGATGAAAAATGCCCGAACACCACCCGAACACCACACAAGGGTTCATCTAAAAATATGTGAATTTTGGTGGGACGAAAAATGCGAAGAAGAGATTTTCCAAACAATGAAGTCAATAAAATTTTGACTTTCCTTGCTTTTATTATTTGCTGGTTTAGTTACTTCAATGTGATGCTTCACAGGAGTAAAGCATATACCCTAGCCTAACCTAGCCTAGTTTAGCATAGTTTAGAACATAATAGTTCATTGTTATTGGTATTAATTGTCATTTTTCATACCTAATAATGTTGTAGTAGTTGTAGCTGTAACTGTACATATTGCTACTACTTGGCTGGGTTAGCTGTTAGCCTAGCTTCTGCCTGTTAGAAGTGTTAGCATTTTAGCCTCTCCACATGACATGGTTTCCCATCTTCCATCTTCCATCTTCCACTATACAGCTCTGTATGCAGTGGGATGAAGAGAAGGACTCCTGTCTGGTTGGGTGAGTGTGTGAACGTACACGTGTGTGGTGGTCTGTGGTTGGTGTGGCTTGGTGGGAGTATTAGCCCTGAATGACCTCACACACTCTTTTAGTCTCACACACCTACTCAGGCCTGTTCAGTAACACTTAAGCTGGAATGCATTATCCAGAAGCTTTACAGGAACTGTAGGAGTGAGTAGAGAGCTAGCTCACTCCCATTATTAAAAGTAAAATAGTGATACCTTCTTTTAATTCTAGCACTTTTATTTTCAATTATACAAGGATGATACTGTATTTCACTCAGTTCCACTATCAGTGCTTTAAATTAGGTCCTATTTTTAATTTTTATTTCTTCATTTTATTTTGTTGGGCTGGTTCAGCTCATGTCCTTCTTTACTTTTGCTCATACTTCTCATTTTACCCCTTCAGCGTATTTTTTTTCACCAAATACGAGAAAGACCAGGGTCAAACTGAGTTCAGTTTCTTTGCTGAACTTAGTACTATAGGTTAGGTACCCAAGTTTACTCAAGCACTTCTGCTTTGGTGTTGTCAGTATTTCACTAAAATTATACTTTGACATGAGTTTGAGTTTAGGCTACTCTACTAATGTATATATATATATATATATATATATATATATATATATATATATATATATATATATATATATATATATATATATATATATATGTTTGCAATGTCCAAAAAGCCAATGTCTCTACTACACAGGGTGTTGTGTATTAAATTACCAATTACCCAGCTATAATTAGCAACCTAACTGAAACCCAGTGATTACCTGTTCATTAGAAAAATAGCCAAATCGCTCATTTCCATTGATGCAGCAATACTGTTTACCGGCTGTTATCTATACCTGGCAACCTGGGGTGAGGAAATGAGGAAATGCGACTGAAAGAATAGCAGTGTGAGGGTTCGGAGGCCACACAGATTACCGCAAATACAAAAAAAAAAAAACATTATCCTTAATGGTCCTTTAAGTATGAATGCAGGCTACGCTACTTTATTCATACTTTTTTTTTTTAATGGGACGTGGCAAAAATCTTGGGACACTTATGGGATACTGTACTCTAAATACACAGGGATAAAGCTGATGGACGTGGTTTAAAGTAAGACCCTCCCTGTTTATCACGCAGCAGTGGGCATCACACTGCAACACTTTCGGGAAACCAAGCTCAGACCAAACACTGCATTGTTGTCGCCCACACACTCCCTCTCTCTCTCTCTCTCTCTCTCTCTCTCTCTCTCTCTCTCTCTCTCTTTCTCTCTCTCTTTCTTTCTTTGTGGTTCACCCTGATCCCTGTCATGTGGCCTGGCTTACTGCTCACTCGGGTGGAGAGGAGGGGGGAGGTGTGGGTTGGAGGGCCGGCGAGGGTCCAGCATCGTCCACTAGATAACGGATTAAAGTGTCTGTTCAGCAAACGCACCATGTGAATGTGTGTGTGTGTGTGTGTTTGTGTGTGTTTGTGTGTGTTTGTGTGATAAATGATTGCTTTAGAACCTCCAGACATAAACATATTAGTCTAGAACTCAGTGACTCAGCTCTCAGACAGGAAAACAAGATTTTTAGCCCTATTAGCTTTGATTTAAGCTTAAAATGGCCTTCTATTGTTAAATTAAAGTTTAAACTGTTAAACAAACCAAAATAGATAATTTAGGTGCTCTAATCTGATGAATGTATCCTGTACAACAGAGGTAACTCTGGGGCTTCCTTTCCTGGGGAGATCCTGATGAGTGCCAGTTTCATCCTTATGTTTTTAACGATATTTGTGACTGCACTTGTCATTGAAATGTTTCGGATTGACTGACCTTCATTTTTTCTTAAAGTATTTTTTCTTTACTTAGTTAAGTAGTTCTTTTAGGCATATTATAGATTAGATTACATTACTCAATTAGAGCTATTCACTGTATAACAACTCTACCTCTTCACAACTTTACAACTGATGCTCTCAAACACTTTAAGAGCCAAGTAATTAACTCTTAACAAGGTCAGCACAGCTGTTAAATGAAAGCCTGAATTCCAGGTGATCCAGCCAAAATGTGCAAAGCTGTCATCTAAGCAAGAGGTGAAATAACGCTAAATTTAAGGTGTGTCCAAACTTTTGATTGGCACTGTACAGTACAGTCACTGCCCAGTGAAAAATATGTATGGGTCAAAATGTTGTGTCATCAAATAATAACAAAAAAAAACAAAACATTTAATCATTGTGAACATTTATCATATTTATAAGATTTTAGACTGAACTGTTTTCATCTGCATACATGGTGCTCTTGAAATGAGGTGTGTTCAGGTAAATTTCTGGTGTATTGCTATCATGGCAACAAAAAACACAGGTGCGCCACTGACTGACAAAACACGCACTACACTCTGTTCAGAGCAGAGCAGTTACAGATCTCAAACAGTGGAGAAAACTAAAACTCTTCCAATATATTGTCCATCTATTCAAGTATCTATATTATCTACATACCTTCCTATCTGTCTGTCTATATGTCAATCTGTCTGACTCTCTTGTAAGCCCAAGATTGTTTTTTTCCCACAGCCTATCCCTCCATTCATCCATCTGCTTATAATGGTATCACAGCTTGGGGCAGATGGTGTTGTTTCAGCAGGAGCTCAAACTGGCCAAGACTGATCTGGCTAATTTAAGCCGTTGAGCTCAGGGGTCAGATCTGCAGGCTTGTATTAGATACAAAAAATGAGGCTTTAAAATTTAAGAATAAGAATTAAGATTAATTTATTACATTTGAGTATTTTTATTTTTTAACATCAAATTTATTTAAATACACTTTTAGTCAAAGACCCTCTGAAACTGAGCATACTAATTAAAGTTGCAATGGATAACTGTGAATTTTGTTCTGAGTAAAGCAGCAATTTGCTAAAGCAAATTTGTAAAGCAATTTTATTTAAATGTATTTATATCCTGCCAATTTAAAAGGTCAAAAACAAGCTCATTAAGACTCTGTCCTATCATTAGTAATGCTCCCAACTGTAGAAGCGTAAACGCTAGCATATGCCTCTTCTTATACATGTAAAGCCAGACTCCACCTCTTTTCAAACTGATGCTGATGCAGCATCATTTTGCAGCCAGTTCACTTGGAGGAAAGCGCAGCGACCGAGCTCTGATACATCAGATAACAGATGCCTGTGCTGGCGAAATTATTTTGGGAGTGATGTGGGGAGAGAGCACCATCTACCCAGCCACAGAGTGCATGACCAATTGTGCTCTCTCAGACTCTGGCTACTGATGCCAAACAGCATGGCAAGCACTAATTTATAATTATAAAAAGATATTTTTGTGAAAATGAGCATTTAATGGAAAAGGAGTTGACCTGGAGTTGCAGACATGTTAAAGTGAAAATTACATTTTCAAAAATTATTTTAATTACCTTGATATTGTACAATGTAGACAGTTAGAGCTTTACCTTAGGTAAGTATGGAGCTTATATAAGAAATATTAAATAAAATAAGTATTATTAATTATAAATTGATGTCAAAGTTTTTTTTTCCTGTCTTAAAGGGGCGGAGTTATCCCAAGATGATAGGGAATTTTTTTGACACTTTTAAATAGCTTGATGATTTTATGAAAATAGCTAAATCAATAATTTAAATGCCCAATATTTATTTAACTGTTATGTTATTTAACTACTTATATGAATCAAAAACTATATACTAATACATAGAAAAAGTGTGTATAATAAAATATTTATTTAGACTAAATCTTAAAAATGTATTTTTACACAGTGTTTGTGTGAAATTTAAACAACTATATGTTGTCACACAAAAGGTACATTATATTAATATAGATTAAATATCGAAATCAATCAATCAATCAATCAACCAATCAATCATCATGCTCAGTGTAGCCGAGCATTTACAGACACAGGGATTGACATGACAAAGAAAATAATAAATAAATTTAATCATTTTAAAATAACAGTAAATAAAATATAAAAACAGCTAAAAAAATAAAATAAATAAAATAATAATAATAAATATATATATAGTAATAATAACAATAAAAGAAAATCAAAATAAGTTAAAAAGCAAAA
Organism: Astyanax mexicanus; assembly: GCF_023375975.1. Taxonomy (NCBI): domain Eukaryota; kingdom Metazoa; phylum Chordata; class Actinopteri; order Characiformes; family Acestrorhamphidae; genus Astyanax; species Astyanax mexicanus. The sequence continues at coordinate 4,894,220 of NC_064419.1, read as the reverse complement.
GTACAAAACTGTTAAAAAAAATAAAAAATAAAAAAAGGAAAGAAATAAAAAGGAAATTAAGGACTAAGAGAAGTCAATATGTGTCAAAATAAAAGTCAAAATGTGTCACTTTGAGGTCAGAGATTTTCACCCTGAATGGCCACTATTTCTCCCCCAGTTGCCACAAACCACTGCTTTCTTCCTCATGACTAAACACACACACACACACACAGCCCCAGATTAGCCCCGGTTCCATCAGTCAGACGGACCAACCGAGTCCAAACTGATTAGGATCCCACCGCTGACCCAGCCGGCCACAGCGCCCCTAATCCTCACAGACAGCCTCAATCTTACCCAAACACAATAATCAGCGTTCAGATCACTCGGATTACTGCTTTACCAGCACCATTAAACCAGTTCAGAGTGGAACACAGTGACTGGTGTGACTCTTATACATTTGCAGTGTAAATGAACTGGTTTGTGCTGGTTTATTCTGGTCTGATGTACAACCCATACTGCTGTTGATCTATAGAGAAATATACTGTATTCATTTTTCTAATGTTTGTGTAGACATTGTTCCTGGTTGTGCTCCTGCAGGTCAAACTGGATTGTGCTGACTCTGAACAAAACCATGTAACAGTGCCCCCTACTGGACAGTAGTGTCACTCTCTCTCTCTGTCTGTCTGTCTGTCTGTTTTTCTTTTTCTCTGTTTGTCTGTATGTCTGTATCTCTCTCTCTCTCTCTCTCTCTCTCTCTCTATCTTTCTCCCTCTCTAAATCTATTTCTCAATCTCTCTTTTTTACTATCTCTTACTATCTGACTCTTAATCTCTCTCACTATTTCACTGTCTGTCTCAATTTCTTTTTCTCACTGTCTCTATCCCTCTTTCTCACTCTCTGTCTCTATCACTGTCTGTCTTTCAATTTCTCTCTCTCTTTCACTCTATCCCCCTCTATCTCTATCCCCCTATCCCTCTCTCACTCTTTATCTCTCTCACTATTTGTCTCTCTCAAATTCTCTCTCTCATTGTCTCTAACTCTCTTTCTCACTGTCTGTCGCTCTTAATTTTTTCTCTTTCTGTCTCTATCTCTCTTTCTCACTGTCTCTATCTCTCTTTTTTACTGTCTCTATCTCTCTCGCTGCCTGTCTCTCTGACTCACTCACTGTCTCTATCTTTCTCACTGTCTGTCTCTCTTAATATCTCTCTCACCACCTCTATCTCTCTTTCTCACTGTCTCTATCATTCCTTCCCATTGTCTATCACTCTTAATTTCTCTCACTCTCTTTATCCCTCTTTCTCACTGTCTCTCTCTCTCACTCACTGTCTGCCTCTCAATCTCTCACTGTCTCAATGTATCTACCTCTCATCTTTATCTCTTCTTCATACTGTCTGTCTATCTAAATCTCTCTTTTTTCTGTCTCTCACTCCCTCTGTCTCTGTCGGCCTGTCTGTCTGTTTGTTTGTCTGTCTGTTATTCTCTCTCTCTCTCTCTCTCTCTCTCTCTCTCTCTCTCTCTCTTCACAAACACCTCTGTTCTCCTACACATGGTCATTCCCTGTCACAGAAAGACTGGAGTGTTTCTGGGAACACAGTGAATGTGAATGTGTGTGTATGAAAGAGAGAGAGAGAGAGAGAGAAAGAGAGAGAGAGTGAGTGAGTGCCTGCGCAGTAGAGTCAGGTCAGCTGATGCTTACGGAGGCTTTTCTTACCACAAAGTTTCACAACAGCCGAGTTTCCATTGCGCTTTTCTCTCTGGCCTGTGATTCTCTCTGATCTGGAATAGGGAAGATACAGGTCGTTCTGCGTCTCTGTCAGAAAACCGCAACCGGGCAGCTTTCATTTCTGCTCTGCTGGACTCTGCTGGACTGTCCAGCAGTAAACACGCATTAAAGTGAATTATGGAACGAGTGTATGCAGCACATGCAGCGCTGCAGACAATGAACATGGCAAAAGAACTGAACTTTTCCTGCTGTTTGAAAGGGAAATAAATGATATGATTGGTGATTAGTGCTATAGTTTCAATATACAGTATGGTTTCATTTTATTTTATTTTTCTGGTTTTCCCGGTACATACATGACAGTGTGAGGATTGAGTAATGCTAAATGCTGCACAACTTTGCAAATTTAATGGCCCATTCATCATCAATATCTTATATTGGTGTTGGCCTTCCCAAGCCACCCCTTGTGGTAACCTTTCGTGTAAACTTTTCTGCTATGTATTTTCTATCCCATGACTTTTGGCATGTGAGTGTGTCATGAGAAAAAAGGTACTTGAAGCAATTATATGCACAATTTCTACCTTAAAGTAGCAAAGTAGCACATTTAAAATCAAGTTCTGTAGTAGAGGATATGGCATTTCTCTCATTCCCACATCAGGCTGGGCACATCAATTTCTGCACTGTGTAACTTTGGTGATGCGGGCAGGAGAACACTCGCAAGAACTGTATAATCTGGGTATATGTCATACGACATTACATATTAGTGTAAAATTCTGTAACATTACTGGATATCTACTGTCCACAGTCCACATGCTTCTCTCACATTCTTTTTTTCAGTGACAGTTCTCTATTTCTCAGCTTGTCAACAAATGCATGTGTAGGATGAAAGTTGGCCCGCTGTTAAGCAGGTTTTTATAATGTGAGATTCAAAGTTTGAACGCTAGGTGTCAGAAACGGGCCAAAGAGTCTAAAAGTGGAGAGGGTGCGCATTTCTAGCGCAGAAAAACGGGCCAAAGAGTCTAAAAGTGGAGAGGGTGCGCATTTCTAGCGCAGAAAAACGGGCCAAAGAGTCTAAAAGCGGAGAGAGTGCGCATTTCTAGCGCAGAAAAACGGGCCAAAGATGCTAAAAGCGGAGAGGGTGAGCATTTCTAGCACAGAAAAACGGGGCAAAGATGCTAAAAGCTGCCGTAATTAAGGAGTTTATTATTAAGAGACATTATGAAATCAAACATCAATTTGAAAAATCTTAGTTTACACAACACTGTCAAAGATAAAGATAGTATGTCAAGTAAAATGTGTAAATAAAATAATCAGGAAAAAAGTATTATTTAAAGTGGTATATTTCATTATTTGTTTTATTACAGAGTCTGTGGCCCGTGACTTCAAATATATTTCTCCTTCTGGCCCCCAACAAAAAAAGTTTGGACACCCCTGGTCTAATGAATTCTCTGATCTCTGACAGCAGAACATATCAAGTGTGCCATTTTTATTTTCTTTTTTTTTTTTATAAAGTTGGTGGTTTCTTTGTCAAATTTTTAGGTCATCTTTAGCAACCTGAAGACCCTCACTTTGATGGCAATAGTTTCCTTTATAATCCTGAGTGGAAAAACTTTAGTTTCAACTAAACTCGGATACTAAACATGGGATTTTGCAGCTTCTCTGTGAGACTTAATGTGAGACTTTATTAAATATTAAATAAAGCAGCATCAGACTAGATGATGCAGATAACAGAGGCTGTGTATGAAGGAGTGTGTCTGTGTATGACAGTGGGAACATGGCGCTCCTCTCCGGGGTCAGGTATGAGGCTGCTGGCTGGAGTCGGAAAGCTTCAGGCAGGAAGCGGCAGATTTCCTGGAATGTGTGTGTTTCCCTCTGCAGCACAGCAATAACAGCAGCAGCAGAGTCCAGGCCCAGGCGTCACCGTCACTCTCTGGGCATAGGCTTTTAGAGAGAGAGAGAGTGTGTGTGTGTGTACGTGTGTGTGTGTGTGTGTGTGTGTGTGTCTAAAAATTGTCTGAACTGTTTACGAATGCAGACTGCTGCAGGAAACTCCCTCAAAACCTCCAAACTAAACAGCCGTGAATCACACAGCAAAAAACTAGACTTTAGCTGGACGTGAGTCACTCTGATTCTGCAGGTCCTTCACTGTCTTTCACTGTTTTGCTAAAAAAAAATGTAAAATTAATCATGAAAATGTAGACAAAATGTTATATTTCTCAACAACAAGAGCTCGGCACCGATATGCCAAATGTCATGGGACCCACACCTGTAGAAATCCTGCCTGCATATGTTGTGAGGTGTTATCTTGTTGACGAGCTCAGAGAAAAAAGAAGCAGCATCTGAAGTGAATCTGAAGAATCGTGTGGGCTGAGGTCAGAATTGCCAGGTTTGCGGCTTTCACGCCAAATTGGGCTTGTTTGAAAATCCAGTCGTAGATGAAAATTCAGGGGTGGTGGGGGTGAGTTTTAGGGCTACTTCAAAAACAAAAAAGTGTGTGTTGCCTTGGATGTTATGTCAAAATGATAGGCAAACGTGGAGAAGTCCAGACTAAAATCAATGTTCCAAGATTGATTACGTCAATAAAAACCAGGAGAACATAACTATGGGAGGTAATCCATTGCAAGCACTAATAAATAAAAATGATACCATTGCGTTTTGATTTTATTTTTGACATTTATTATAGAGTTTATCACGAAAAGGAAAGGCTAAAGTGAAACTTTTCTTTTTCTTTTTACAATTAGCCTTTTCATTTTAGATTTGACTGTGAAATACCTGTATGGTAATGTTGCTTAAAACGAGTAAGTTTGTAATAGTATACCTATATGATTGTGATTGGTGTGGCACAGTGGATAACACCACTACCTTCCAGTGAGCTAACCACCACATTGTGTGTGAGACTGCAGTTCAGGTCCTGGCCTGGGTGACTGAATGAATCCTAACACTAGATTGGTCCACCTCTGTAATAGTAATAGAAATAACCTTGTAAGTCACTCTGTATGAGAGCATTAGCTAAATGACATAAATGTAAATAAATGTAAATTTTATATATACTACTAATAAATTTACAACAATTTTGCTGGATTGTGGGTGCCAGATATGATGGGTTATTATTCCATTTCTGAAATTGAGTGGGCATTTATTATTAGTGGTCGGACAGAATATTGATATAGTGAAATATCGTATAATTTTTGTATGTGATACATTATCAATATGTGGAATCAAACATCAATATTTTATTTAAACAGAGGCTCTCTAAACTCCCTAAGACCCCCCCCCCCCCCATTGGAATGACTACAATTACTGCTTCATTACTAAGCTGCTGTTTTAATGTAAAATTGGTGCATAATAATTGCTTAAAATGAGTAAATGTGTAATATTATACTTTATTATAATATTATTATATAACAACAATTTTGCTGGATTGTTTTATTGCAGTTCATTTGTACTCTTTGAACCGCTGCAGCTGCTCCTTCACACAACCTCACCAATCATCTCCAGCTTGTCTTCGGTGAGATTGCTGCGTGTGTGTGTGTGTGTTTGTGTGTGTGTGTGTTGTTACAGGAGCACTTGACATTTCTCCAGGCCGTGTGTTTGCGTAGAGTAATGACATCACTCAGATCAGTGCGAGAGCAGCTGTCCCCACTGGGGCCCCGGGGTCACGACCTTTCCCACTCGCTCTCGCTCACTCTCACTCTCACACTCACTTTCACTCTCGCTGTCTATCACTCTCTCTCTCTCTCTCACAAACACACACACACACACACACACACACACACACACAGAAAGTCCCTCTGTGCTGAAGGACTGTAGATCAGATCTGTAAGTACTGTACTGTATGTTTCAGCATGAGCATCTCTCATGCTGTGTGTGGTTAGTGTGTATGTGTGTGTGTGTGTGTTTTGTTGGGGGTTGGCAGTGGGGTTTGGGGTCCAGACTGCCAGAGGCCAGTAGAGCATCAGCCTGGGAACTGGAGCACAGCCAGGACGACACACACACACACACACACACACACACACACACACACACACACAGAAGGCTTTCCCTGTGCTTCCCTGACCTCCACTCTGCCCCCTACTGCTTGGGCGGGGTTGTTCTGCACTGACCCACACTAACCCACACACACACACACACACACACACACACACTATCAAAAGTAGAGACAGGTCCAGTCCAGACGTCATGACTATGTGTGTGATCTAAAGGGTGCTGGGTGATGACGTGGGTGATGTGAGGTCAAGTGAGAGAGTTTTAAAAACATACACACACACACACACACGTATATTGTAAATTTATGTTGAGCCTGACCCACAGTCTACTGACTGTGCATGCAACATTGAGATAAATAACTGAACAAAAAAAATGTGATTTATTAGTCTACTCAGGCTTTAGAAGAGCTCAGAAACACTGAGAAAAATAACTCATTCAAACCATGATTTATCAGTCTACTCATGCTTTAGTAGAGCTCCGTAACATTGATATAAATACCTGATCAAAACAGTGATTTATCAGTCTGCTCAGGCTTTAGTAGAGCTCAGTAACACTAAGATATATAACTGATCAGCACAGTGATTTATCAGTCTACTAAGGCTTTAGCGGAGCTCAGTAACACTAAGATATACAACTGATCAGCACAGTGATTTATCAGTCTACTTAGGCTTTAGTAGGGATATGTAACTCGGAGATATATAACCAATCAAAACAGTGATTTATCAGTCTACTCAGGCTTTAGTAGGGATATGTAACTCGGAGATATATAACTAATCAAAACAGTGATTTATCAGTCTACTCAGGCTTTAGTAGGGATCAAAAACTCTGAGATATATAACTAATCAAAACAGTGATTTATCAGTCTACTCATGCTTTAGTAGAGTTCAGTAACATTAAGATAAATAACTGAACAAAACAGTGATTTATCAGTCTACTCATACCTTAGTAGAGCTCAGTTACACTGAGAAATTTTTGCTATCATCCTCCTCTACCTCACGTCATGTCTTGTATGTACGTGCTTGCAGCTAACATATTCCATTCATTGTCCAGCCAGGCTTTTCCAACACGTCTAAACAAACAAGAATGAATTTAAAAAACCAAGACGTCATGTCCTGAATCCACTCAGAGCTGAGCCCCTCCAAACAATTAGACGCAGCGTCAGCCTTCCTCACATTGTGTGAGTGCAGTCTAACAAACACGTAAACACAATTCGACTCTTACGTTTACACCAAACACACACACATCTCACACGTACGGACCAGCAAAAGCGGTATTCCCCTTTCTTTTAGTTTCTATTGTGTATTTCTATAGTGTTGCTGTGTGTGTGTGAGAGTGTGTAGCCTTTCTTTCATTTACAGCCTTTTTTCAGATACCATCTGTAACTGACAGGCAGTAAACGGTGAGCCTGCTGGGAGCTCCGTTTGCTTTACAGTTGATAATGTTGACATAATATAACCAATAGTCATTATAAAGGTGTTAGGAGTTAATGATTGTTTGTTTACTAATTGATGTAGATCCTTAAAAAGATGCCTGAATGTATGAATGTAGTAATAAGTGCTTAGGTACTCTAAAGGCAGAGTTACACAGAATAAAATATATATATATATATATATATATATATATATATATATATATATATATATATATATATATATATATATATATATATATATATATATATATAGCATACCAGTCAAAATTGTAGACACGCTTTCTTATTCAATATAGTCAATAGTCATGTACAATAATGTAGTAACTTAAAAGTGTTAAACAAACCGAAATACTCTTTAAAGCATTTAGGTGCTTTTATCTGGAGTGCTGTTAACTGACAGTTTCTAAGGCTGGTAACTCTGATTAACAAACACATTAAGAGGCAAGAAATTCAGGTAATTAACTCTTGACGAGTTCAGCACAGCTGTTAACTAAAAGCCTGAATTCCAGGTGACTCTACCTCATAAAGCTGACTGAGCTGTCTCTATCTAAACAAGAGGTGCTGATTTGAAGAATCTAAAATATAAAACATATTCCAGATTCCAAACGTTTTTCTTCATAATTTGGATGATTTAATACAAAACATTTTAAAATTATCTGAATCTTCTACTACTTCTAGATTTTTAAAATAGCCTCCTTTTTATTTCAACTTGTTTTCGTTCTGGCATCTCATCAAATAATGAAATAAAAAAATGGAAATAGATAAATAAGTATAAACATGACAAAAATGTGGAAATGTGGAAACAAAAAAAAAACAAAAACAAATAAATGTTTAAATAAATAAAATAATAAAAAAAACAAATGCAGAAATACATCAATCGATCATATAAGTAAATGAATATATAAATGAATGAATAAATAAATAAATGCATAAACAGCCCCAAATAAAGGTTCATGGTACATGGATTCCTGATATTATTTGAAGTGTGTACTTTTTCGTGACAGAATATATTTATTATATTTTTTTATTTATTTATCTATACAATTATATATCTGCACTTATTTATTTATTTATTTATTTATTTATTTATTTTAAGTTTATACTTGTGTTTATTAGCTGTGTTTATGTGGGCGGGGCTCTGAGCGCACTGACTCGCAGAATCACTGAGTCACTGAGGGAGCCGAGCAGAGAGTCGAATAGGGAGCCGAGCGGGGGAAGCCTGGAGGAAGGAGGAGGAGCAGCAGCAGAGCCGGGCAGTGTGTGTGTGAGAGGGAGGGTGAGTGTGTGTGAGTGGATGAAAAGGGGAAAGCTGGGTCTGAGCGGAGCAGCAGAGCAGCTGTAACTGACTGAAGAAGTTCGGATCCGGAGGGGTTTTTATTATCTGGGTTTGAAGCTCCGGACCGCAGCCTCGCTCTCATGCTGCCGGATCATGCGAGAGAGCCTCACCATGAAATTCGCCTGGAAAAGTAAAATGGTAAAAATGCGTTTTCTCCTTTTTTCTTCTGTTTTTGAGACTCTAAACTGTTGGCTTTGTGGCGGAGAGAGGGAGAGGGGGAGAGGAAAGGAGGGAGGGAGAGGGAAAAGTAGCGGATAAAGAGAAAAGGCTGCTGGAGTTGGTGGGGGGCTGGGGGCTGGAACACTCAGAGCTTTAGGTTTAACTTTGTTAGGTTAGGTTAGCATGTTAGCTAATTTAAAGCGGTAAGTTAATTGTGATGGTAATGGTTGGGGATTGTTTGTGAGGAGGTGAGCTGCCTGTACTTAGTTTATAGTGTAAATTAGTGAGAGTTCCGTTACTTTAACTCTTTAGTTCTGTCCTGTGGAGCTGCAGTCTGCGTTTAGAGAAGCAGCTTGAGGACAAAAACAAAGCTCCAGCTCACTTTCTCACAGAGAAGTAAGTGTTTGGACAGTGTGCGGATTTTTTTTTTGAGTGGAAAACTCCGGTTTGCTGCTTCTGTGGTTGTGGGTTTGGGCAGAAGCCCAACAGTGCTGATCTAGCTGGGCATTTATTGGATTGTTTAAATGGTTTCAATGGTTTAAATGGTTAAGTATCCAAAAGCCCATCAGGGTCTGTCTGGTCCAGCTGGACCCAAAAGCAGGCAGATTATTATTATTATTCAGCAGGCTGGTTTCTGTTATTGTGGCCTGCTGAGCTTTACAGGCTTTACTGGGCTGCTGGACATTTCTCAAAGATTTGCTAGAGCTTGTGGCTTTATTTTGTGAAGAAAGTAGGTTAGGAGATTAGTTCTGGACTAGTTATACTTTTTGTGATTAAAAAACAATTTTGGGCTCTTAAATATTTAGCACATGTATAAAACAACACAGCAACAATAATGATAACTATATTGTAACATAAATAAACAATAAGTCAATACGTTACTTATAAGTGTATATTAAGTTTTTTTATTAGTTTATTATTATCATCAAAATGTCCACAATTTATATACACATATAAAATAGTACTAATGTACTAATTTGCTGTACAATGCTACAATATTTATACCCATAAAATATGCATTTAGTAGGTAAATATATAGCAAGTGTAAGACAATAGCTTACTTACATTTCTTTACTTTGTAAAGAAAGTAGGTTAGGGAATTAGTTCTGGACTAGTTGTAATTGTTTGTCAATTGCATTATAAACACAATAAACAATAACTCAACAACAGCAACAGTAATGAGAATTATAATATAAACAACCTATAACAATATACACCTAAGTAATATACACATAAGTAAATACATTACTAACAAATATATATTATGTTATTTTGTTTTTTATTAGTTTATCATCAAAATGTACATAATTTATATACACTTAAAAATCTACAATTAATACAGTATTGCTGTACATTATTATAATAATTGCACCAATAAAAGATTAATTAAAGTGTCGGGATGAAGCAAAATAAAACAAGGTGATACAGTTTACTGTTAAGAAATGTATGGTAATGAATTAAGACAAACCTTTTTTAAATGAAACATTTTAAATGAAAGTCTTGAAACTTGAATATAAATTAAAATAAAAGTAATGTTAATAACAGTTTTAAATAAGTTAATTTAATATGTTAATTTGCTTTAAATAATTAATTTGTGATAAATTGGTATATTGTGTGGTAAAAGCACATTCAAAATACATTTAGATTCAGATTTAAATTCATATTAAATTCATATTAGTTTATTAGTGACCATACAACAAGTTGGTGGAATGTACACAACTAATCGAAAAATACAAACACAAGTTTCAATTAATGATCTGGTTTATTAATGACCTGGAAAAGCATCTATGATCATTAAAGCTATAACACTGACATTACTACTACTGCTGCTGCTACTACTAATAATAATAATATATTTTGTTGTGTATATTAGTAATAAAAATATTATTATTGTCTGTAGTTGTACTCCTACCCTCCTCTGTTTGAGGGATGACGCTGGCTGGGACGTAAAACCACTTGTGGAAACATGTATTGGTGGTAGAGAGGCGGCTGCAGTGAGTAGAGTGTGGACTCAGCAGGGTCCAGCCCTGAGCTCACTGACCTCCTGCCATTGTTTTGCGGTGAGGTCTGCATGACTTGTTGAGCCAAAGATTTATCGGCCAGCACTGTACAGGAAACAGCCAGCAAACACACACACACACACAAACACACACAGACACACACACACACACACAGATAGACAGACAGGCTGCCGGCTTCACCCCGAGCTTCTGACCCTCCAATCTCAGACTCTCTGACTCCCAGTTTGACTGAGGGCTTTCGTTTCAGGGGAAAAGTTCAGCCATGAAATGATGTGCAGATTTGTCTGTACACTAGAGCTGGGAAATATGACCATATTTTGTATTTAATTTTCTTATCAAATCAATAACACACTATTTTTAATAGCAATAAAGATATCGAGGATTAACAAAAACTATCCCTACTGCACATTTCATCACAAAAAATCCTGTTTATTTGGATGATGTGAATCAAAAATGTGATCAAATTTGAATTGTAGTTTTTAAGAATGGGTTGCCACTTTTGTATCGTGAAAGTAATACAATCTTTAAAGATGATCATAATGTTTTGGCCATATCACTCAGCTCTACTGTACACTAGGGTGGGACAAATTGATACTGATACTGCGATATATCGTATCAATGTCTTTAGATATGTGACCTCAAATTTAAAATATATTTTAACAATATTTTTATTAAAACATAGGCGCACTAATCTCTAAAATTCTGAACTAAGACTAAACTAACTAAAGCCCTATCCGGATGGGATTCGTTTCTCAGGGGGTCCTGGGGTAATTTTCTCTTTTATGGGGAGTCCTCTGTGATTTTATTCCCATCTGGAATGACCATGTGTGTGTTTTTCCCAGACGTCCTCTGAGAAAATTACAGGCTGAATTATCTACTGTTTTTCGCTGAACTCCTCGCTGTGGTCCTCCTGTAATTTTAGTCCCATCCAGACTCACATCTCTGAGTTTCGTCTCCTTACAAGAGTGAGAAACTAATCCCGTCCGGATAGAGACTTAAGATTTTCTGCACGTTTTTTAGTTTCCTAGTTTGTGCAGTCCATAACACAAATCTTAACACATATATGGGTCAGTTTTCCAGACAGGGATTTTGCCTGGTCTTGGACTAAACAGCATTCTGAATAGAGATTTGAATTTTCCATTGAAAAGAAACTATAGGCTAGTTTATATCTAGGCTTAATCCCTGTCTGGGAAACTGACCCAAAGTGTCCAGTTTAGTTTTTTTCCATCACTGCTGCCAGTAGTTTATATCAGAAGTTTATAGGATTCAGTCTGAACCATATTCCCACCAAAGACAAACACACCAGTCTGCACTGATCGAGCAATAAATCCAGTCAACCAGGACATTATTCACCGCTGTGATGAACATGTTGAATGTTTTTTTTATTTATCTTTTTATGATTTCTCTGTTCTGAATCACATGATTCAACACTTCAGCTCATTATTAGATCTGCAAGGTTAAATGTAGTGTAGTGCAGTACATCAGTATTGTATCAAATCACAATATTTTACCCCACCTTAACTATAAAGCACTGCTGGAAAACCATGCTGTTGTTGTTCATAAGTGTAAACTGTTATGTGTATACATGCGACATGCGGTGAGTTTTGATATAAAAAAAAATCAGGTTTTGCATGACCACACATCCTTGAAAAAATCTGATTTGTGTCACATTAAGACAACAAATCAGTTTTGAATGATGTCAGCTTGGAAATGTAAATGTAACTGTTGTAACATTTTTCTTAAAGTATCAGCGTCAGGGTCATAGTGATGCTCTACTGACTGTATTTTTTGCACTAAGTCACAGTAAACTTAGATTACCAAATTTCTCCAGCACTAAGGCTGGAGCATTAGCATTAGCTGCTAACCGCTAGCGCCTGACAGTGCTAAACCGAGGAACCCTGAGTGTTCTGGTAAGCCAGGGCGATTTTAGCTAGCGGCTCGTTCTACCTAGCTTGTTTTAAGAAGATAAACACGCAGGCTACAGTCATGAGGTAACATAAGTAAATTCATGTAGTAAAAAAATGTTAAACAAAACCGAAATATATGGTAGCTCTTATCTGTTAAATCTGATAAGGGGACAAAGGAAACTATTGGTCTTTCTTTCCTGGAGTGGTCCTGATGAGAGCCAGTTTCATCATAACGTCTTTAAACATCTTTGCGACTGCACTTGAGGGAGGATACTTTCAAAGTTTATGGAAATTTTTCAGATTGACTGACCTTATATATTATATTATATATATATTATATAATTATATTTATTATTCTTTGCCTGTATTGTGTTGTATTGTCTGTCTGCGCTTTTGTACTGTTGCACTTTTGTTCTGTCTACACTGTGTTTATGTGCACCATGGTCCCTGGAGGAACGTTGTTTCGTTTCACTGTGTACTTTGTATATAGCTGAAATGAAAATAAAAAAACACTTTGACTTGACTTTTGACTTCATATTTTTAAGTATTTTTTCTTCACTTAGTTGAGTAGTTTTTGCAATAATATCGAACAGAACTAGCTCTTCATAACACAACTCCGTTGAACAGTGAAAGAGCTAGTGCTTAGCGTGGTTAGCATCTAATGCCAATACTGCTCCAGCAGTGCTAGCCAGGGATAGCAGCAGGCTACAGGCCAATATACTCTTATCTGAATACTGAAAGAGCTAGCGCTTAGTGCATTTAGCAGCTAATGCTAATGCTGCTCCAGTCTTGATGCTGGAGAACTAAACTGAAACTCCTGTATAACTCTGGACTTCAGCGGAATGGCTTTACTGCTCCTTATAACCTGTATGTAAGAATTAAAACATAAGGCACACCAGGTTATATGGGAAAATTAAAGGATTTTAAGTGCTCCTTATACTATGGGAAATATGATACATAACACTTAACAATGTTCCTGTATTACCACCTCAGTCCACATGCTTCTGTTTCTCTCAGCTTGTCCAGAAATGTGTGTTCTTTTTACCTCTCATGTAGGAGGGCCCCAGGAGCAAGAAATGCACGTTCTTGATTGGTCCTGCTTTAAAAGGCAGTCTGCACTTACTGTACTATCGTCTTCTTAGACACAGATTGACCATAAGCCAGAAGAACGTCCAGTACTGACTAAGCACCGGCTCTGAGATTTAGTCCAGAACCATCTATATTTAATCTATATTCTCAGAATCGGCTCTCAGAGTTCAGTAATCTTCTGCAGGAATAATGAGCTGCTGAGTCGTTAGCGCTGAAGCCGAGGGCTGGGGTAATTAAGGCCACACTGTTTGAGTTTCCTCACACAGCTCTGAGCTCTAGGATTTTTCTGTAAGCTGGGAATTCAGATTCCCCCACTTCCTGCAGGAAGATTGTGTTTACATTCTGATGACTTTCCCAGATCCTCGCACACACACAACTACAGTATCTCTCGCTCTGTCTCTCTCGCTCACTCTCCCTTTCTATTTCTCTCACTCTCTTACTACCTTTTACTTTCATTTTTCTTTTTTTCTTTCATTATTTCTTCCCATTTTGTTTTCTCTTTGTTTGTATAGTAACAGTAAAAATTTGGACACACCTTAGGTTCAGTTTTTGCACAGTAAATTTTCTGCAAATCCTCCAAACTATGAAGAAAAGCAACAGAATTATTCAATTTTTAAAACTAGAATATGTTTTGTGTTTTAGATTATTTAAAGTAGCACCTCTTGCTTAGACGACAGGCTGGATTTTCTCAGTCGGCTTTCAGTTAACAGCTGTGCTGAACTTGTCAGGATCTTAATGTGTTTGAGAGCATCAGTTGTAAAGTTGTGAAGAGCTGGTATACACTGTTCTAATCCATATTATGGCAATAACTCTCAACTAAGTAAAGAAAAAATACTTTAACAGACGAAGGTTACTCAATCACGAAAATTTCCAAGAACTTTAAAAGTTTCCTTAAATGCAGTCGTGAAGAACATCAAAGACGTTCTGATGAAACTGGCTCTCATCAAGACCACCCTGGGAAAGGAAGAGCAAGAGTTCCTCTGTTGTACAGGATAAGTTCATCAGAGTTACCAGCCTCAGAAACCACAAGTTAACAGCTCCCAAGATAAGAGCACCTTATATTTTGGTTTGCTTAACACTTTTATGTTTATTACGTGATTTCTTATGTGTTCCTTCATGACTCAAGCTTTAGTTTACAGTGTAGGAAAATAAATACATTGAATACATACATCCATAGATCTTAAATTAAAATTGTTCTGATGTTGGTGATAGTGGCGATTATTGCATTAGGCAATGGTGGCTCTGTAGTTACTGTATCGGCCTTTTGATTACAAGGTTTTGGGTTCAATACCTAGCTTTGGCAAGCCGCCACTGTTGGGACTAGGGGTGGGCAATATTATGTTATATACAATATATCATGACACAGAAATATCATGATATTAAAAATCCATATTGTGATAATAGGGCTGTTCTGTCTTAAAAGTAGTCTACTATTTACTGTGAAGCTTTAGGTGTATTTATTGTATAATTGTTTTAGTTTGCAGTTTATATGCATGCACTTAATATTCTGCAATATTTTTTGCTGCATTATATTATTTTATGCTATATTATTTGTTTTGCCACATTATGATTATACTGTTATACTATTATACTATATTACTGAAATTAATTAATTATTTCTGTTTTCCTATATCGCCAAGTATATCGTTATCGCAAATATACCCTGAAATATCGTGATATTATTTTAGAGCCATATCGCCCACCCCTAGTTAGGATCTTAACCCTCACTGTTTCCAATCTTTTTTTTTTTTGTCCTCTGATCATCTCAGAATTTGATTCGAGTTATCTGATCTGAATCTAATCCCAATGGACTTGTATGTGGTTAAGTGAAATTCAAACGTCATCCAATCACCAAACAACATTTGGTAACGGTCAGATTAACCACTAGTTGATGGTGGTGATTTTGGGGAATCCCTTTTTCTTATCTTATCTTATCGTTTCTGTTTTTGTGGTCTTTCATTCATAACACTTTAGTTTTTCCCCCATCTCTCTCTCTCACTCTTCTTGGTATGTACTTCTTGTTCTAGTTCTGTCACACATGCTGCTTCCCTCTCTCGCTCTTCTCTGAACTTCACTCCAGCTCTCTTTCCAGTCACAACACGGACCCATTGTCCCCCCGTTTGTCTGAGACGAGTTGCATAATGCCGAGTGTTCTGTGCTAGCGTGGTGGCGTAACGCTGCTTTTCTCTTCCCGCAGAGTTCAGTGCAGGACTGGGGGGAGGAGGTGGAGGAGGGCGCCGTTTACAGCGTCACTCTCAAGAGGGTCCAGATCCAGCAGGCCGCAAACAAAGGAGCTCGATGGCTGGGGGTAAGAGCATGTGTTCAGTGCTTTGTTGACGTACACACTTGCCTACTGCGTTAATGCTTCTGGAAATGGCATGAGCATTCACACTGCTGTGGCTGAGGGCTTCAAAGAACCATGGAGAACCGTGGAGAACACTAGAGAACTGTTTCACCATTCTCCACCATGATTACTGTAGATTTAAAGAAAGAGTTGAGCAGTAAATGTTAAAATGCACTAAAGTTATAAAACTGATGTAGCTTAAATCTAACCGTGATTTAAGAGAAGCTATAAAAACTCTAAGATAAAAACTCTGGTCCAGCACTTTTAGGAACCCCTACATTTGTCTAGAACTGCAACGATTAGTCGATATAATCAACAATGTCGATTTTTAAATTGCTTAACTACAAATTTCGTTGTTGGCTAATCATTAATTTGTAACAATAATAGTATTGCGTTACACAAAGTGCTGAGGACAGAAGCACAATGGGTGATGGGTAAATGGCTCATTCACACAGTTCACACTCAACTTAGTCTGTGTCTCCAATAGTGCCCAAACACAACAGATATAATACACATTTAATCACTAAATATTAGTACTTTCCACATTTAAACAACATCCATGCCTTTTAAATCTCATGCTCAGCTGTTTTTATCATTTTCAGAGGTGGATGACATAGGAGAAATAATCGTTGATTTATCAACTAATCGAAAAAATAAAAATAATCTTCAGATTAGTCGTCTACTAAAATAATCATTAGTTGCAGCCCCACATTTGGCCCAGATTTGGGTCCGACTGACTGGGCTGTGTTCAGACTGCCAGCAGAAAATCCAATTTCTGTCATATCTAGACAAATTGTATCCTGATTAGTTTTTGATAGTCTGGACTTTCAGAGTACACACAAAATCAGATTTTTCCCCAACCTGATCTGAACCACATTTAGAGCTGGTTTGAAAAGCTAATATATTTGTAGAGATACATTTGTACAGATTTGTACAGATTAATCTGTGTCTGGACGCTGTAGCTGGTGAAATTGGATTGTAAAATGTGTTTTGTTTCCCTCACAACACAACGAACAACTTCCTCAACAACTTCATCGAATCCAGTGTGATGGAAGTGCAAGCGTCCAAAAACACATGGATTGAGAGAGTTCACCCCAGAGTCCAGACCTTAACCTCATTGAGAATCTTTGGGATGTGCTGGAGAAGACTTAGCGCAACTGTCATACTCCATGTGGCCAAGAACTTTTATTTTGACATGATTTGAGATTTATTGAGTGTTTTTGTTTTACTTCCAATCAATTATATCTTAAAGCTTTTATATCAGCAGGTGAATTAGCCGTTAAAAATAACTGATGTCCATCGTTGTTCGGTTTGCTTTTATACAGTCTGTTTTACAGTAGTGTGTGTCTGTTGTTTCAACCTTTGATTCTTTTTCCCCCCAAAACGACCAACACCCCTCTGAAACAACATGAGAACATAATACCACTCACTTTACAGCCTGAATCACTCACTCACTCACTCACTCACTCACTCGTATTATGAGATATGGTGTAAAGACTGAGGTAAATAAAGTAAAGTAAAATATATTTATATATGCATTCGGTTAAATTTATATATTTTTACTCTCCTGGTGACTGCATTGGGTATATGTGAGTATATATGTGTGTGTGTTTTGTGTGTGTACATGTGTGTTTTAAGAGGCAGCAGAGGAGGGTGGAGAAAGCAGTGCTCTGATTAGAAGCAGATTGGAGTGTTTCCTGTTGTAGCGTGCCAGCAGCACCAAGCTTTCTCTCTCTCTCTTTACTCTCTCTTTTTTTCTCTCTCTCTCTTCTCTCTTCTTCACTTCTGAGGCTCACACACACACACTCTCTTCTCTTCTCTTCTCATCTCAGTCATGTCACACTGGATATGCACAGTGTTTCATGTGGCCTAATCTAAACTAAAGCTAAGCTTATCTTAAAGGAAAACTGCACACACACACACACACAAATACACACATACACACCCTGTATGAAGATTGATCTTTTAAAAACAGTCTGTAACAACCATAAACATATTTGTATTTGCTGCCCCAGCACTTAAGCTCTGCACAGTGATGTTGATATTGAGTGACGCTCCCTTGCAGACAGTTGTGTCATTCCTGATTTTTAGGACTTGCTTTCTTATGAAATCAAGGCCGTTAGAAATGAATTTATTCTGCCTTTATTGGATAACTGCCTCTGCTGTCCAGGAAAGGCTTTCTACTAAATTTTGGTGCATTGCTGTTAGGATTTGATTGTATTCAATAATGAACTGAGCACCATCATTCCAGAGAACACAGTTCTACTCTCTGTTAGCAATCTGGACATATTTTTGGACATAAAGTACCAGTCAAAAGTTTGGACGCCTCTTAAATTCAGTGGTTTTCATTTTTTAATGACTTTAGTATAGGGGTGAACAGTATGTCCCTAAAATAATATCACAATATTTTGTGGTATTTTTGCCATAATAATACTTTTGGCACACCACTAACTAAGACATAAAAAATACACAAATTTTATCAGATTTGTAACAAGAGTCAATGATCCAGAATGTCATGATACTTAAAATAACACACTCCACATATTTCCCATATATCCTTGATTACAGTAAAAGAAAATTAAAGTATTATACTATTTATTTCTAAACTGTATCTTTAAAGCATTTTAAAGATCCATGAACCTGAAAGAAAATGCCAGAAATTACCCCTCGAAAACGTTTGTCTGAAACTTATGTTAAGGTTGAAAGGTTGGAGTAATAAATGATAGAATAATAGTTTTAAAAAATAGTAGAATACAAAAGAAAAAGTAAATATGGCACCTTTAAACCTGTTTTTCTCCTCTCCCTCTCTCTTTCTCTCTTTCTAGGCGGAGGGTGATCGTTTACCCCCGGGTCACACGGTCAGTCAGTTGGAGACGTGTAAAATCCGAAGTATCCGAGCGGGAACACTGGAGCGGCTTGTGGAGACGCTACTGACAGCATTCGGAGATAATGACCTCACCTACACCAGCATCTTCCTGTCCACATACAGGGCCTTCGCCAGCACCCAGAGCGTCCTGGAGCTGCTGCTGGACAAGTAAGTGTGTATGTTTGTGTAGTAATGATGAACTGCAATCTGGAACCATGTTTTGTTCTTCAAACTAGCTCACAAGACCCCAAATACTTTCTTCAGAATGAGAAATCCTTGTTTTTTAAACTTAATTTATGTTTAAGTGCATCTATTCTAATAGGATCTGGAGATTTCATATTATATCTCATTTACTGCTGCTGAGAAATGATTTATAAGAATGCGATTATTCTCTGTGCAGTACTGTATGTCCTGAAAAAGTATTAATAAACATCAAATGAGTCCAAACTCTGCATTACACAGAGTGGCATATCATTCACTCTAAACGGAGGATGATGATGATGATGATGATGGATTGGATGCAGTGGAAGCTAGTTTTTGTTTACAGAAATGCTGTGTTTTAGCCTGACTCTTGTTCTAAACAGAAACGATACTAATACAACAGCAGAACAGCAGAGCTTCATAATGCTGGAGACATGATAAATGCTGATTGTGGGCGTTTTCCCTGCTGTAGCACAGCTGATTCTGCTCATAAAGTTCTTTATAATTACCCAGTGAGTCAAATTAGGTGTGGTAGAGCAGGAGAAACACACAGTGCTCTGTGTCTATGTTTGTGTGTGTGTGTGTGTGTGTCCATCCCAGTACACAGTCCAATCATTATAAGGAGTGGTGGTGCTCAGGTGTATTTTTTTGTGATAGGAAAATAAACCATAGACTGTGTAAAAACATGGACAGTGCAGTGTCTCTTAAATGTCTAGTGCCTCTGCTGGCTGGTTGCAGTATGATGTGTAGCTCCACCCATCCCCAGCAGCGTGTAATTCCCAAAATTAGTTTTTCTGTGCTAATATTTAAATTCTCCAGGTTTAGTGAATCTGGATGCAAATTTAACTAAATTAAAATGTTGAGTAATTTGCTTTTATTATAGAATAGAGAGGAATGAAACCAATGTGTAACTGTTTTCTACGGTCATTGGAAAAAATGGTCAGACTGAGAGTTCCTACATGTACTAAACTAGACTTTTATAATTGAAACATGTTGCTATACATGCACTAAAAATAATATTTGATTATTTAAATAATATAATCTATAATGTAGATAGTGTAATCACATGTGCTCCAAATTGAGGCTCAGGTGTGTGTGCGTGTGTGTTCTGACAGGTACGGGAACATGGAGGACTGTAACAGAGAGAGCAGTCCTCTTCAAGCAGGAGAAAGCAGAGGAGCTGTGAGAACGTGAGTGATGTTTTATTCTGCTTTACACGCCTCACACTGCAGCAGCAATACTGATCACTACATTCATACTGTAGTAATTCTGATCAGCTCACTTCAGCACTACTGATCCATTCACTGTAGTATTGCTACAGTAAATAGATTTCCTAATGTCCTAACGTTGGTGACGTGGTCATTTTCCAGGGAAGCGCTCAAAAGCACGGTGGCAGCATTTTTACATAACTGTTTCTAGACAGTTTATAGGAAACAGGAAACTAAGGAAGTTACAAGTAACACTTGTGGCAAATGTGTGACTCACAGATTCAGATCATATTTCATTCAGTTAAACTGCGATTAGGAAAATATTTGAAATATTTGAAGAAGTTTACATAAGTCCCCCTTGCTCTTCATATTAATTTCACTGAAGCCATCACTCTTTTAACTCTATATCTGTGCCTACAGCTGTATATCTATCAATTTATTCATTCAGAAAAACACTAATAATATAATAACTACAAAATAATACATTTAATCAAAAAGTCTTGATTTTATAAAAAAGCTCTCTTCATGAGATTCTTATAAAATCAACAGCTGGTTTGGTAAATTTTAATCATAGTAAATCAGGAGGAAATTGAGCACAGCTACTGGGGCACTGACTGGAAGCGTCAAAGGGAAATCTTGAACACAACACTTGTGATTAGTTCTTCTTCCTCTTCCTCGTCTTCTTCCTCTTCTTCTTCCTCTTTTTGACTGTATTTATATTAATCTACATCTGTTCTAATGGGATCTGGAGTTTTTTCTGTAAAAATTCTATTACTGCTGAGAGAAATCGTTTGTAATCTTGTGATTAGTTCTTCTTCCTCTTCCTCGTCTTCTTCCTCTTCTTCTTCTTCTTCCTCTTTTTGACTGTATTTATATTAATCTACATCTGTTCTAATGGGATCTGGAGTTTTTTCTGTAAAAATTATATTACTGCTGGAAGAAATAATTTATAATCTTTTGATTTGTTGCCTAAAATCTCGTACTGCACTTTTTTGTTTTTAGCTCTTATATCAAATTATTCGTTATTTTTCTCCCCTGCAGTGCGTTAGCGTCAATCTTGCGAGCGTGGTTGGATCAGTGCCCTGAGGATTTCCAGGAGCCACCGTCGTACCCCTGCCTGACCAGGGTGTTGGACTTCCTGCAGAAGGCCATGCCCAGCTCAGAGCCCACGCGCCGGGCACAGAGCCTGCTGGAGCAGCTGCAGAGCCAGACCAGCCTGGAGAGCGACACTGATGGTCAGTCTGTCTCTCTGTGTCTGTCTGCCTGTCTATCTGTCTGTCCTTTTAACCCAGTTCCTCTCAGCCCTGGCCTAACTAAGCTAAAGCTTACCTGTTATGCTCACTCTCTCTTCCTGTTTTTTTTTATTTTTTTTCTCTATTTAGCTTCATCCGCTCACTTTGTTTACACTAACGCACATCCGTCCATCTGTCCACACCCTCCGAAATATATCAACAACTTTTCCTGCTCTTCTCAAATCTGTTCTAACTCCCTCCCCATGCCATTGCTACAGGAGGCTTCCATGGGAATAGTCCGTTCTGCCTGGGCGAAGACGAGGAAGTGGAGATCGAGGTGCAGGAGGACTTCCTGAGCTTTAGCGCCGACCTGGTGGCCGAACAGCTCACCTACATGGACGCGGTAGGTGGTCCTGTGTGGCCACAATATTATGACCACACTTACTGTCCATATTATCAGATTCAATGTTTATAAATATAAGACAGTTTGTAGTTCTGGAGCCATATCTTACACCCTGCACATGGCATGTCATGATGCTCATTGCTATCTTACACCCTATCCAACAGTCTATTCTCACGCCTTCTGTCTGCCAGAGTCGTTTATAATAGAGACAGTCTGGAAGTGAGGTGTGTTGAGGTAAATTTCTGACGTATTGCTTTCTTGGCAGCAAAAAAAAACACAGGTGCACCACGGACAGTTTTGAACCCTGACTGCAGTCAATTGTCAGATGTTCATTGCTATCTTGGCAATGCATATGCGCTGCACACGCTCAATGTTCATGCACCCACAAGGATGTGCAATAACATAACATTGCTGTTCCCATAAATAATCTTCTTGCTCACCTTCACAGTGCGAATGAGCAGGTCAGTATCCTCTGCTGAGAAGTGCAGAAGCGATGCACCGTTAAAATAACAATCCGCCAAAGTCAGAGCACACCTGGCTCTTAATCAGAATGAATGGTGTCATTCTGATTGCTTTATTTCATGTTATAGCCAAAACACACCAATGATTAATTAAGAGAATTGGTGCATGCCTTTTGCACACTTCGAGATGCCTAAGACATACTTTTCCTGTCATTACGATAGCAAAGACATACTGACACATTCTAAATCAAGCTAAATGGTGCTCTATCAGTCATCACAGGATGCTGGAGATTTCTGATTGGTGGACTGTTCTCAGTGCGGTTGAGTGAAGCTGAGGTGTTTAAAAACTGAAAACATAAAACCAGCAGTGCTGCTGGAGTTTTTAAACATGCTAAGAAGGATCCACCACACCAATAGTAGCTGCTCTGTGTTTTTCACCATTAAAACACATAGTGAATAGATACAGCACTAGAACTACAAAGTGCTCAGATCTGTTCTGTAAAGCTGATATAATGGACAGTGTGGTGGTGTTAAAGTTATGGAGTTAAAGTTAGTGTAAAATATTTATGTATATAACTGTAGACTAATGTTGTGTACCCTTTGTCTTGTAGCTACTGTTTAAGAAGGTGGTCCCGCACCACTGTTTGGGCTCAGTTTGGTCACAGCGAGACAAAAAGGAGAACAAGCAGGCCGCGCCCACCGTCCGCGCCACCATAACCCAGTTTAACGCTGTGGCCGGCTGTGTGGTCAGCACCGTCCTCCACCAGCGCCACCTACGGCCACACCTGCGGGCTCGCATCATCCAGCGCTGGATTGATGTCGCACAGGTGTGTGTGTGTGTGTGTGTGTGTGTGTGTGTGAGCACCATAATTGGTTCACCTATGTTTTAAAATAGAACTCCAGTGTCTTTAAATAAAAGCTTACTTTTAAATTAAAAGTTTTAAAAAGATTTTTAAAAAGTTGGTCTTCACATGTTTTAATCCAAGTTTTTGGTTAATAACCACAAAATGCTCAATAGTATTGTTTTTCCTGAGATCAAGGATATTGAACATTTTAAGTTTACTCTACTTTTGTTGGAGTAACTCTCTCTACTGTCCAGAATTATTTTTAAAATAGATTTTAGAGCACTGCTTTGAGGAATTGATTGGGCTTTACCTAAGTTAAGTAAAGCTAAGCTAAGTAAAAAAAACTGTAATTCTTATTTAAAAAATTGTCTTTTAAAGTCAAATAAGTGCTAGATGTTAATCTACACAGATTTCATATCTCTTCCATTTATTTACAGTAAGCTTAGATTTCCAGATTTCCACTAAGGCTGGGTGCAGCAGCATTAGCAGCTAACTACTAGCCATAGGTTTGTTCCATATAGCTTGTTTTAACACAGTAAACACGCAGATTACACTCTAAAATATACTCACCTCTGAACGGTAAACTAACTAGCGCTTAGCGTGGTTAGCAGCTAATGCTAATTCTGCTCCAGTCTCTGTGCTGGAGAAACTTCACTGAAACTCCTTAACAACGCTGTATTTTGGCAGAGGGGCTTTACTGCTCCTTAATACCTGACTGGTAGAAGTCATACATAAGGTGCACTTGATTATAAGACACACTGACGTTTTTTGGAAAAAATCAAAGGATTTTAAGTGCATATTTTTATGCGAAAATTACAATAAATTGGTAAACTGGGCTGAGGTCAGTTGGTAATCATCCAACTTCCTGACCTTGTTAACAGCAATGCAAATCCAAAATCTTGTAGAGACAGTTACTCCCAACAAAAGCAGGATTAAAAAAAAATTATATTCTTGATTTTAGAAGAATCAATGAATAAGCCGTTGTCGTAATACTTCATGTCCATACTTCTATGGTCTATCTGTCACTCAATAGTTAGTAATGTTAGCACTGTATAAAACTCTTGTGTCTTGTGTTCTCAGGAGTGTCGAATCCGTAAGAACTTCTCCTCCCTCAAAGCGATCGTCTCAGCCCTGCAGACCAACCCCATCTACAGGCTGAAGCGAGCCTGGGCCTGTGTGCACAAGTGAGTTTCCAGACCACCCCCCTTCAACACCCCCCAGGCTTCCTTTCTCAGATATTAAAAGCATTTCCTCACAGCTACTTCCTCTTAGGATTGCCCATTTTGTGGAGAGTGCTATTTTATTCTTAAACACTGCAGCATCTTCAACTTGAATGCCTCAGAACTCACTGAAGCTTTGATGTAATTCTGGCACTTCTTAAAAAATATGGGTTTCAGATTGCAACAATACGGTCTTTTTAAGAAGAGGCACTTTCGGTTTCTTTTAAGAATGATTCAGAGGAGAGTTCTTATCAGAAACCATGAGATAAACTAGATTCAAGGATTCAATCTAGTTATAGCAATTGTTAAAATAAAATAAATATAAAGATGAATTAGAACAGAATGTATAGAAAATATCAAAAACTATATCATGATAAATACTCAAAATATAAAAGAAAGTAAGGAAGTAGCTGCAACATGAGGATAAGAAAACATTGTACATTTTAACACTTTAAGCCGTTACTTCAATTTTATAGGCCATAAAATAAAATCTTAAATCATTCCACAAATTCTACTCAAATAAAATACTGTATAGCAGTTTTCACTTTAGTCATTTAGTTTGAGTTAACTCCTAAAACAGATCACAGATTAAATCATAGATTCTTGAGAAACAAATCATTTTAGAAGCGTAATTTTAGTTTTTAGTTTTCAAACACTGTTCAGACTTCTTTTTTAAGTGAGCAGGTTGGATTTGCATGTTCAGACATAGTTACTGTTATCTTGTTACCACAACACAGGATTGCTTACATTCGGCAGGTGGCAATTGGACCCCTGCAGTTCCATTGCTCTTGATTTTAAGAGATCATTGCTTATATTGTAAACTAGGGGTGGGCGATATTTCATGGTATTTTCACGATAACGATATTTTTGGCGATATGACAAAATACTGAATTAGAAAAATTATTTAGCATTTTATTATTGCATACAATATGATATGGCTAACTGAGATAATATGGCTAACTAAAAAAATAATTTTATTAGATTTGTAACAGAAGTCAATGGTCCAAATATCTCCATATATCCAGGATTAAAATAAAATGAATGATACTGGACAGATATAATCTGTATTAAGTAGATATATAATGGGACATGAGAACAGTGTGAATTTTTATTTAGCTAACAACAGCAAAAAAAAAAGTAATACCCTAATATGATAATTAAGGGTGGGTGATATGGCACGATATTTCAGGGTATAATATAATTCACAATATTCTACATTTTTGGCAATTTTTTCAAATACGATATGATATGGCACACCCTTATTTTAAACATACTCTAGAATCTGATTTAAGCATCTACAGTGTTCAGACTGAGCCACATCTGTACAAATCAGATTAGCATCACATTTTCAAACCACCTTTAAATGTGGTTTAAACCTGATTAAACGCTAAGATGTTTTTTTTACCATCCAGACTATCAAAAATCAGTACAGTCTGGATATGCTAGAAATCTGATTCACCTTATCTTTAAAAGTGATTAGGAAGACCTCCACTGTCTTTTTCACTGCTGCCTCTAATTTCCCCTACCTCTTTTTTTTTTACTCCACAGAGACAACATGCAAGTGTTTGAGGAGCTTTCTGACATTTTCTCTGATCACAACAATTACCTGACCAGCCGAGAGCTGCTGATGAGGGTGAGCGCTGATGTGATTATACAAGTTTGCTTATGATACAGTAAAAAACTACAGAAGTTTAAATGCCAATTGGTTATCCTTTTACAGCTGCTGTAAAAATAAAGATAAAAATAATAAAATAAATATGTTAATAACTGTCGTCTCTCCCTACAGGAAGGAACGTCAAAATTTGCCAATCTGGAGAACTGCGCCAAAGAGCATCAGAAACGCTCTCAGAAGAGACTCCAGCTACAGAAAGATGCGGTGAGTATGAAGAATGTGATGATGTGCTTCAGGTCAGGTTTGGACGTTGTAAAGTTGAATTATTAGTGTAAATTGTAATGATGGTGTTTTTTCTATAGGGGGCGATGCAGGGGACGATTCCTTACCTTGGCACATTTTTAACAGACCTGACGATGCTGGACACGGCACTGCCAGACCTGGTAGAGGTGAGACATTGTTCATTAATATTGAAAATACAGTTTTATACTGTATCTCGTCTCAGTATAGTCACAACTCAAATAAAATAAAACTGTTGAATCTTAAATTAAAGTACTGGTACATCTAAAAAATAATTGAATATCATTGAAAAGTTACTTTTATTACAGTAATTTATCCTTATTGTGTGTCTCGTTCTCAATTTCTCAGGGTGGTCTCATCAACTTTGAGAAGAGGAGGAGGGTAAGCTATTTCTTTTTCTCTATTTCTTGTTCAGCTTCCAAATGTTTGGGGACACCCTTTATAATAAACAGTGACGGAGTATAATATTAATTATTCTCTTTCTTTCTCCAGGAGTTTGAGGTGATCGCTCAGATTAAGCTCCTGCAGTCTGCCTGTAACAGTTACTGCCTCAGCCCTGACTCAGCGTTCCTGCGCTGGTTTAAGAGCCAGTCCCAGCACACTGAGGAAGAGAGGTACAGAGACATGTGATCTCATTTGTCCTTTTTTTATACTCATTTTACAAATTATCTGCTGAAACTGAAATGAATCCATACCTGAAACTGTGATCTGTTTTCTTGTAGTTATGCTCTGTCCTGCGAGATTGAAGGTCTGGGAGACAGCAGCCCTACATCGCCCAAGTCCCGCACCAGCATGGTGAAAAGACTGAGCCTGTGAGTGTGCAATGTCAAGTGTTCATATTACTTCAGTGTCATTATATTAAATTAGTTTCTCAGGGGGTCCTGGGGTAATTTTCTCTTTTATGGGGGGTCCTCTGTGATTTTATTCCCGTCCGGAACGAAGATGTACGTGTTTTTCTTAGATGTCCTCTGAGAAAATTACAGGCCAAATTATCTACTGTTTTTCTCTGACCTCTGTGGTCCTCTGGTAATTTTAGTCCTGTCCGGATCAACATCTCTGAGTTTTGTCACCTCGTGTTTAATAAAATAGCTGCTATTTGTCCACTGCCGCGCACCGTAATTACACTTTGGGTGCGCGTTTCCACAGAGATCCACGTAAACACAACAGCGAGTGGAAATGGAGGTTATTACTAAACGTAATGTCATGTGATCGAGTAAGCCAAAAAAAAAAAACAAAGATCCTCCAGTTTTTTCAATTGCAGTCCGGATGCAAGAGTTTTATCACTGAGTTGAAGTGTGAAATATTTTTTACAAACATTCCCCTGAGAAATTAGTCTGGGTTTCTAGTTCTTTTTACATGTCTGGTCAAATTTAATCGTACAATTGACTTGGTTTGGTTATGAATCTTTTGGAAATAGATAATACATTAAACAACATTTAGAAGGATTATTTATTAATTAATATTTACAGTACAACTCAAATCAGTGATTTAAATGAACAAATCCCATCTGAGTTATACTGCTAGATAAGTGTTGAATTCATGTTATCAGTCATGTTGTTTTTTTTTTTTTTTTTTTTTTTGATAATTACTAATGTTCTATGTTAGTATCACACTCAGCTCAACCTTGTTTACCTCATTCAGGCTTTTCCTGGGAGTGGATGCCACAGCTGCGAGCTCACCGGTGAGAGAAACGCCGAGGTCGCCTCCTACTGGCAGCTCCGGGGAGAGCATGGACTCGGTCAGCGTGTCCTCCAGTGACTCAAGTCCCTCAGACAGCGAGGGCATGACGCCTACGCACACGCTTCACTCTCAGATGAAGAAGGTATGTGCTGAAAGCTGCTTGTGATTTATTATTGTGATTATTACACAATATACTGATTTTTTTTTTTTAATGGCAATTAAAATCCAATCACCAATCCACAAGATATTGTATATTAAATCACTTTTAATCTCTCAGTTGTGCATACTTTTTCCAGCTGAATTTGTATTAGCATCAAGTTCTAATCCAATAGTCTGATGCAGTAAAGCACGATTTGGATTTTATTTTATATTTAAAAAAAAGGAAAATATTTTTCAGACAGTAAGGCGCACTGGATTATAAGATGCAATAAGCGACACTAGTAAGGATAGCTATGTTAAAGTGGGCAAGGGTGTCGCAATTTTCCCCTTCTAATGGGTTAGCTTGGGAAAGCACCAAAACTGTAAAAAAAACCAACTGTAATTCTTAAAAAAAAAGAATTCCGTTTATTTATAATAAGCTTAAATGTCCAATATTTTTAAAGGTAAGCTTTCAGTGAAATTTCTCCAGCACTAAGGCTGGGAGCAGCACCTGTACTTTAGTGGAGTGTCTTTACTGCTCTTTCATACCTTGCTGGAAGAATTCATACATGAATCTGTAAAATCTGTCAGTTTTTGGGAAAGTTAAAGGATTTTATAGTCCGAAAAATGCAGTTTTAATACGCTAAAGTTTCCAGGCTAACTGCATACATTTAATGTGTTATGTTAAAAGCCCAAATTTAGTTATAGAATCTTATTTCTTATATCCTGTCTCTCTTCCAGATGTCCGAGTCTTCCTCCTGTACCTCTCTCCATTCTATGGACACCTCCTCCTCCTCTGCGAGCGGTCCAGCATCTCTCGCCTCTCCAGCACTTCCAGGCTCCGCCCCCTGCACTCATCGCCGCTGTGTCTCGCTCACCCCCCTCTCCCCGTCCTCCCCCTGCTCGCCCTGCCTGCCCCCCGCCTACAACACCCAGGCCCACGACGCCTGCATCATCAGAGTCAGCCTGGAGCAGGGCAACGGAAACCTGTACAAGAGCATCATGGTTAGTTGTGGGAGTTTTTTTTTTTTTTATTAGTGCTTTTTTGGTAGTTTTTTAAATTATTATTAGTTATTTTAGCTGAAGAATTATTATAGTTGTATTAATTGTATTTTTTTCTTTCTAGCTGACCAATCAGGACAAAACCCCAGCCGTGATCAGCAGAGCCATGGCTAAGCACAACTTGGAAGAGGAGCAGGCAGAGGACTATGAGCTGGTCCAGGTCATCTCTGATGAGAGAGGTAATTTAATCCATAAAACCTTTTATTCAGTGCTTCATTTTATAGCTGGAATGTCCTACTTCAGTAGTTCAGTAGTAATTGTAATAATATTACACATCATCTTTTCTGATGCCCATATTGAACATTTTATATCATGACCATTAATTTATAAATTTTCTTATCTTTAAATGAGCTAAAATTATGGCAGACCTGCTCTAATTATCTCTCCCTCTGATTCGTGACCCAGTATTATAAGCTGCTATTGGCCCAATACTATTGAACTGAATCGAATAAAGGCACCGTATAATTGATCCTAAAGAAAATTGCACCTTTTTGGTAGTAAAACATATACTGACATGCAAAAAGTCATGGGATTGGCCCTCAAGGGACCAATTAGGAATGTTCACACCTGTATATGTTCTTTAATGGGAAATGAGAACACTGCTGTTATTTTACTGAACTATTTTGATATTTCACAATATTACTTTAAAAAGTAAAAGTGAATTACACTCTCCACCTCTAGGGGTAGCCCAGGACCAATATATATATATATATATATATATATATATATATATTTCACTTTTTTTTGCATTAAAAAGCTTAAACAATGGGTGAATAAACATGAAAATAGTCAAGAATGCTTAACTTTAATTGCAGAATTTAAAATAATTAAACATTTGTTTTCTATTTTAGCTTTTATTGTTAGTTTTTTTTATTCTTAGGGTACCATACAAGAATTAAAAATATAATTATAAAATTAATTAATTAAGAAAATTAAATACTTGTATTATAATACAAGCTGAATTCAGTTTTTTTTTTTACTTTCATGAAATGTAAATTTTATTGCAGAATTGAAAATATATTTTTTTCTATTTGTTTTCTATTCCAGCTAGACTAGAGGCTATTATTATAAGATTTATACATTTTCTCAACATGCTCTTCTTCCCCTCTTTCTTTTTTTTTTTTTGTTCTATCTTTTAGAGCTGGTGATCCCGGACAACGCCAACGTCTTCTACGCCATGAACACCTCGGCCAACTTTGACTTCGTTCTGCGCGCGAGAGGCTCCGAGAGACGGCCGGTTCAGCTGCGTTCTCGCTGCAGCTCCACACTCCCACGAGCACAGCACCGAGCCAGCCTGTCCCTCAGGCTCAGCAAGGTCACACTGTGACCTTAGACCTTAGTTAGACCTGGGGCCTGGAGCTGGGGTCAGCGGAGGACTCGTATTATTACTATTACTCTTACCTGTCTGTGGAGAGTCTACGTTTAAATTGGAGTAAATTGGAACGGTGCCTGTGGAGGACTGCCATGAGAGTGCAATAACACCCAGAAAACGCCAGTCAGTGTTCCTGACCTGCTTCTTAGCGCTTGAATGAATGTGTTTTTTTGTTTTCCGTTATTATTATTTCAGCACTGTTAAAAAATATACATTTCTAAGTTCTTTTTAGGGGAACCTTTTAGGTTCTTTCTTTTTTTTTAGTTTGAAACTTTGGAGGAACCCCTTTAGAATAAAAATAATTAATTAAAAAAATAAATTGAAGCCTCCTCCACAGTTTTAAACTGAAGAAACTCTAAAAAGTCTTCTAGAAACTTAGAATTTTTTTTTATATTTTAGCAGTCTGCCCTCCATTCGCAGGCTGTGCCTTCTTCAGTCCTGTTGCCTTGAGCTGCTCCCTGTGCTGTATCCTGGTTCAGAAGGGTCACAGAGGAGTTCTTAACCATGACCCTTAAAGAAGAGACTGTGGACTCTGATTGGACCTCTGTAGCTGGAGGATGGATGTTTTGGAGAAAAACCCAAGTCGTTGTCAGTATTCAGCTCTTAATTAGAGCGTTTATATGTATATATATATATATATATATATATGTGTGTATATGTCTATGTGCTGGAAATCGGACAAAAAGACTTCTTCTATTGCCTTTATAATGATGATGAAGATGATGAAGATAAAGAAAGGATTATCGCATCAGTATTTGAAGTGATCGTTGGGATCTGTGATGTAATATGCCTTTTTTTTCCCCTCCGTGTCCTCGTGTGTGCACTGTGTGGACAGCTTGGACAATATGGACAGTAAGGACAGTGTGGACAACAGCAGCAGCAGCATCTTTGAGGACATTAATACATCTAAAGACATTAATATTATAATTATTAGAGTGACTTTATAGTGCTGTCCTGCTGCCTCTTCCCTGCAGTCTCTTTAAAAATCTCTAAACCTCTCTATAACGACCTTGTGTCTCTCATATTGTGAGCTGTGTGACGAATGCAGAAATGCAGCATTCTGATTGGTTCTCGCCGGGCTTTATTAAGTCTGTGGTGTGTGAATATTAACGTTTGGAGTGGTGCCTAGCAGGTGGTCGTACCGATAGGAAGGGTGGCCACGCTTGAATCTGGACTGAGCTAAGAGCTGAGCTCTGATTGGTTGCACTTGCTAGTAGAGGAGCTAGTGGGAGGAGCTTGAGAAAAGAAAAGAAAAGAGAGGATGAGAGAGAGAGAGAAAGAGGATCCACTATTGCAATCTTCCTCCCGCTCCTTACATCCAGTAGGAATGACGGACTTTAGTGATTTTATATGTATTGTATGTTTTGTATGACTGAAGGAAAACAAAAATAGCTGTAATATTATTAAGAGAAGGATTTACTATGTTTTTTATTGATTTGTAACTAAAAAAAAATGTTAGAAAAGATGTGAAAACTGTGAAGCCATGAAGCCGTGACTGTATAATGATAGGTTTTCGATGTTAACTGACCCCAGTAATGTCCTTCAGGACCCCCGGCTAGTCCACGTTTTCATACACACTTCATTATATTACTACTACTTCATCTACTACATCTTTAAATAATTATTAATAATGATTTTTTATCATAATACATTTGTAAAAACAATTAATAATATATATATATATATACACAGTGTAAAAGGCAGGGTTGTCAAGGTCAAGTTGACTACTTATAATGTTACTTATTATATGACTGTTATTATTACTATATTATCAGTACTGTATTAATTGTTATTTTTATTACTACAATAATTATTTATTGCTACTACTATAAAGGTGGCCTTTAACACTTTTATTTATTATTAATTATATTACAATGGTGTATGTCTCTACTATTACTAATATACCTAAAAATGATAGTATATCATATAAAATATATAATATATTCTCGCTGTCCAATGAAAAACATGTATCTCCAAAACAGCAACGATATGATATAACCTTTGTAACTTTCAATGGAAGTAAAAAAAAAAAAAAAAAAAAAAAGAAGAAGGAAAAGAGTTTAAAGCAGGTAATTTTGAAGAATTTCTATTGGTCCATTCTTTAAGAAATTCTGAGAGAGTGTATAGAAATATTTGTGTGTTCAAATTGTATTGTAAACTTAAAAAAAAAAGAAGGAAAAAAATGAAGACAGTGACGATATATAAATTATTTATTATATATAATATACTATTATTTTTAGAAGTAGTAGTAATAGTGAGGACATATACCTTTTTTTAAATAATTAATAGTAAGTGTTTAAGGCCACCTTTATAGAAGTAGTAATAAATAGTATGAAAAATATTGTAGTAATAAAAATAAATACAAATAAATACAATATTAATATTTTAGTAATAATAACAGTAATGATGGTGATGGTGGTCATAATTAGTAACGTAATAAGTCAACTTGAGACAACCCTGCCGTTTACACTGTTATTACTTGTTTTCATGAGTTTATTAGTTAGTCTAAATATAAACATTTAAATATAAATAAATATACATTTGTAAGATACAAGTGAAAGGGGTGGGATTTTGCCAGTCACCCTCGTAATACAACGTAATAAGAATAAATCATACAATAATAATTGGATTGTAATTGTAATAAGAAAAAGTAAAAAATAATAGTAATGGTTTAAATAATGGTAATATTAGTTGTATATTGATAAAAATAGTAGTACTAACAGCAGTAGTAGTAGTAGTAATAATAACTGTTTTAAGTGTGTAATTCTATAATTGGTTAAAATGTGGACTAGTCTGAGGGTCCTACAGACCTGAGTGGAGAAACTGCCCGCCTATATTGGTCAGTACGGATCTTAAGCACACTTTATTCTCCTGACTGAACACAGTGAAATATGATCACACTAACTTTCCCACTTTTTATGCACTAAGCTAATTAATTATTCCCATCAGCCTTTAATACAGTGTTTTATTCACTGAAAGCTTACTGGCTACTGGCTCCACTATTCGTTTAACACCCCAACAGCCTCTCCTCACGTTCTGCACGGGTGTGTTTCTGACTTTTATACACTTTATTAATGAGTTTAAAGGTGTAAAGATGAGTTATGGTTGAGTGTTTCGGATGTGGAAGAATAGGAGGGGTAGCACTAGTCTGTGCCCTACAGAGTACAGTGTATACGGTAGGAGGGGCTAGGGTCGTCCACCAATATGTGATCATTTATATATAAATAACTGGTTAAAATGTGTAAATATATACAAATATGTCATTCAGAGTGGATTTTTGTGAATTGTTATGTTTTATAGAAATATACATCACAGTTGGGGTCAATTGGAAGAGTTAGAAAAATGGTTAAAAGCTCCTCTAAAAGCAAATTTTAAAGCCAGAATTTCAGATATTGACACAACACCAGTTTTTTTTTCTTCTTCTATTGTTTAGAATGTTCAACAAAAGCCTGCCTTAGCTCACTTAAATTATAAATGGCTTAAAAACATGATTTTTATACCAAGCATGGTTTCTGGTTCATTTAATTCAGCCTAGACTGTCTCTTTAGTTAGGTTGGACCAGTTTAGACCAACATGATTTATTATAGTTTTTTTTAAAGAGCTTCAGATTAATATATAATTTTAAAAGTACAATATTTACCCCCCAAAAAGTTCTATGTATTTTTCACTTTATTTCACCATCACTATTATGACAATGGGACCAATCCCCACACCACTGTACAAAAGCTGTTCCTCCACATCCACTCTGAATGACTGTATTTACATCATAAATACTGAATTGAACAGATTTAATACAATAAAAATGGTGGAATTCGTCTTGAAAGTGCTAAAAACATCTGGAGCCTGAATTTTATAAGCTTTGTTGAGCTTAAGCAGTAAAAAATAAGGCCATTAGTTCTGTTCGGCTTTCTTTCTACAGCATTTATTTTATTTTATTTCATTCTGTTTTACATTGTCCTGCTAACACACACACACACACACACACACACTGCCCTGCAGTCCTGCAGTGTTCCTGCATGGTTCTCATGGTTCTAATAATTCTCAGTCCTGTAATAAATAAATGTGCCATATGTACTTTTTTAAAGCCATGTTCTGATCATCGTCTGCCAGACTGACTGAATTCTTCATCGTTTCAGTGAGCGTAAAGCAGTCCGCATGCTGCTTGACTGAGTCTGTGGTCGTCTGTCCTTCTGTCTGTCTTAAATTCTAAAGCAGCACTTGTGAATTTCTCTCGTATTTTGAGTTTTTTTTTCTTCATTGCCAAAGAATTTTCTATCTACAAGAGTTAGTGAATAAATTATCGTTATTATGATGAAATGTTTTTGTAATTGAATATTAATTTTCCTGAATTAAAACTGAACTGACTGAAGAATGTGTGACGCGTGATTCTTGAAAAATGAATAGAAAGTGTCTTTACCGATTTTTAGTGTGGACTAAAGTCCAGACAGATATAAAGATCATTATCAGAGTGGTGGGTGTTGCTGTTCTCTAAACACACTTTTAGAGTGTACAGAAACTAAATTATACAAAACCTGAACCTGAATAAAACCATTTTACACCTGAATTAAAAAAACAAGCCTTCGTTTGAAGTTCTATGAAGTGAATTTTGTGCCAAAAATTTTACAAAAATCCGCAATCAAATTTTTAAGAATCAAAAGGAAAAAAATGTATGTTGCAAATTCAAAGGAGAAAAAATACAGAGCAAATGTATATTTTTAAATATACTTGGTTACTTTATTATCCTTTGCAGTTATCTTTAAATTATTACTGGATTTAGCCAGTCTTTGCCTTGATTTGTGTGTTTTTGTGAATTTTCTGTGGATTTTTAATTTTTTTGTGTTAAAAACTTTTGCTTCTGCTTCATTTTTTTTGCTTCTGATTTTTGGCACAGTTTTCACGGGTGGGCGGGGCTTAGAAGAAGGCGTTCCCCTTGAATCTCCATTGGTCAGCTGGTTTTGGACTGACAGGTGCCCTGAACCTCGTCTGAGACTGACCACGCCCCCAAACACCCCGCCAGTTTCAAGCGTTCTTCATAACACCTCGTTAAAGTGAGCATTTTTTTAATGAAGTGAAACACTTGCTTAGAGAATAAATATAATATTAATCATAACGTTTTTATGAAATTTAATTGTAAAAGTATCTGCTGCTGCTGTTGTTCACTGAAACCTGCTCACTTCCGTGTTTGGAAGCACGCTTGAAACTGGCGGGGTGTTAGGGGGCGTGGTCAGTCTCAGACGAGGGTTAGGGCACCAGCAGTCAGTCCAAAACCAGCTGACCAATGGAGATTCAAGGGTAACGCCTTCTTCTAAGCCCCGCCCACCCGTGAAAAGCGTGCCAAAACTCAGAAGCAAAAAACTGAAGCAGAAGAAAAAGAGAGATTCCAAAAGCAAAAGTCTTTAACAGAAAAAAAACACAAAAATACACAAATAAAAGCAAAGACTAGAAAATCCAAACTGAAATCATTTTAAAATAACTGCAAAGGATAATAAAGTAAGCAAGTATATTTAAAAACATATATTTGCTAAATATTTTTTCTCTTATGATTTTGCAACATATAATTTTTCCTTTTGATAAAAAAAATTGATTGCAGATTTTTTTTTTGTGTGTGTAAAACATTTGGCACAAAATTCACTCCATCGATAATCATCAATAATAAAGGAAATAAACGCTTAAAAAAGATCACTATGTGTGTAATACATCTATATAATACATTAGTTTCATATTTTGAACTGAATTACTGAAATAAAGTAACTTTTCATTGATTTTCTATTTATTTTTTTGTTTTTTTGAGATACACTAGCAGCTTACTGCATTCATTAGAAAACTGAAGCTGTCTGTGATCTGTAAGTCCTCAACTGTGAACTTAAGTGAACTTCCCTTTCAAGTCAAGAAGCAGCCAATCAGAGCGCTCGTCTCCTGCATTCGTCACGCAGCTCACAGTAAGAGAGATGCTGTCATTGACTGATATAAACTGCAGGGGGCAGCAAAACAGCGCTAATCCTGTTACTGCTTATCATTTCAACCACAACCCACTGCTGCCTTCACTGTGCACACAGTGCACACGAGGACATGGAGAAGTGCACACACTGATAATGATGACATACATCACAGTTCCAACCAATTACATTCAGTACTGATGCATAATATGTGCTTATAAAATTCTTACGATAATATTCTGACGATGTAAATTCAAATGTAAACCTGTTATCCATCTTTATAGGATCAATTTGTAGTTTTATAACTAAAGATTGTAGTTCTATCCTATCTGTTTCTCTGCATACTTATATTTTAATTATTATCCTCCTTTAAATCCTCCTGGATCGTTTATTCTCAACACTGCAGTGATAAGCAATGATTAGCATGGTGGTGGCGTACACTGCAGCAGTGCTGCTGGAGTTTTTAAACACCTGCATCACTGCTGGACTGTGTGGTGAATGAGTCTGTCTATCTGATTTAACTGACTGAGTTAAATTCACCCTAGCTTAGCCCTTCTGTTTAGGATTGGGTTCTGGTTTAGACCTTCGCCTGTTTTTGGACCTTGCTCTCTGCCTTGCCCATGGTTTGTGTTATTGATCTTCTGTTTATGACCTTCTGCTTCAGTTACTCTGATATGTTATTTATTTATGCTGCCTTACTGTTGTTAGCTACACTTGTGCTTAGTTTTTCCTGTTACACTGTTCTAAATTCTCTGATTGTGACACTTGTAACACTGCAAAAAGTGCTATTTGACAATAAAAAAAAGAATAATCAGATGTATTTTATCTATTCTGTAAAGTTCGTTTCAACCACAATAATAAAATGATCTAGAAAATAAATTATTAAAAACTTTTGTCCCCTGCGTTTTAGGAGAACGTAGGAAAATCTAAAAGGTTCACAAACTTTAAAGTATCACTCTGAATAAAGCAAAACGTAAAGAAGCTTCTTATTTCTTAATAACCCTTAAAAAAAGCAGAACAAACAGATCAAGACAAGTGAGGATGCTGGAGGAGTGCTGTGAGTGCTGCTGGAGTGAACCCCGGAGTAAAGAGCCTCCGCAAAGCTTCCTCTGTGTTTCTGCTTTACCAAACATCTAACAATAAAAAGAGAGAGAGAGAGAGAGGGACAGAGAGAGAAAGAGAGAGAGAGATAGTGTGTGTGTGTGTGTGTGTGTGTGTGTGTGTGTGTGTGTATCGACAGCATTAAAGCAGACTAGTATATGAGGTAAACTGAAATATACACACACTAAAAAAAAGAGACAAAACTGAACAAATAGCTCTTTCATCTCATTCTGGAGCATCACTGAAGATCCACTGAGATGATTCACCTAAAGATTTGGGACTAAACCTGTGATCAGACTCTTTGCTTTGAAGTGAAATAGTGACACATCTCTTCTGAAACACTGCAGAAAAACACACAAATATTTTTGGACACCCCTTTTAATAAGTTGTTATCATTGCCATCATTGCTGAAACAGATGTGCAAATGTTAAAATGCATAAACAGCTTGTCTAGTTCCTGTACAGAAGAACAACTGCTAGGCCAGTTGATCTAGCATCTCAAAAAAATAGAATATCATTGAAAAGTTACTTTTTTTTCAGTAATTCAGTTCAAAATGTGAAACTCATATATTATATAGATGTATTAAACACGCAGAGTGAGCTTTTTTTTTCTTTTATTATTGATGATTACAGATTACAGCTAATAAAAACCCAAAAATCAGATTCTCAGAAAATTAGAATATTATATAAGACTAATTGGTACTTTTGGCAGTGTGGGCAGTGTGCCAAAATCCTGCTGGAAAATGAAATCTGAAATCCGCACCTCTATAAAAGTTGTCAGTAGCAGAGGGAAGCATGAAGTGCTGTAAGATTTTGTGGGAAAACAAAACTGCTTTAGACTTAAGACTTTAGACTTGATAATAAAACACAGTGGATCAACACCAGCAGATGACGTCTCTTTATCCAAACCATCACTGATTGGTGGAAACTTCACACTAGACCTCAAGCAGTTTGGACTGTGTGTCTCTCCACTCTTCCTCCAGACTCTGCTCCCTTGATTTACAAATGAAATGATGAAAATAAAATTTACTGATGATCAGTGATGGTTTGGAGAGACATGTCTCAACATCTGCTGGTGTTGATCCACTGTGTTTTATTATCAAGTCTAAAGTCAGTGCAGATTTGTTTTCCCGCAAAATCTTACAGCACTTCATGCTTCCCTCTGCTGCTGACAACTTTTATAGAGATGCAGATTTCATTTTCCAGCAGGACTTGGCACACTGCCCACACTGCCAAAAGTACCAATTGGTCTTATATAATATTCTAATTTTCTTAAAAAAAATTTTTTTAAACAATTAAAATAGATCCCTTTGTGTCTAATACATCTCATCCGTTTAAGCAGCTTACGCACCGTTTAATCAAATGAAAAAGGAAAAATACTTTTTTAATTATTAAAAAAAATGATCTCTGTTGTTTTCTCACCCTACTGATTAAATAAAACAGAAAAACAGACAGGCCTGTTTTTTTAGCTGGACTGCCATTGGTTACGTAGAATTGATCTATTATATAGTGTGCCTTCCAGGCTTCAAAGGAGAACTCTGGTGTGAAATGATGGACTTTAAAAAAATACTTTACACTCGACTCCGTCTCCTCCCTTCTTTAGCTAAATTTACTTAAACTGAGGGGATTTTGTAAAATGTGTAAAACATACATTTACAAAACCTATCAAAGAACTTAAATTAGGCTTACTAAAAACATGTGAATTTTTTAATTGGTGAGGCCCTATTGAACAACCTGCGTCCACAGCGATAAAATAGCGTCAGAGTTTAATAATTTATCTACACTGATGGGTGTGGTGGTATGGAATAGAGGTGGGTTCTGGTAAATTTCCAGCGTGTTTCTATTTTGGCGGCGTGAAAAACATGTGCGCCACTGACTGATTGAAACCCTGACAACAGTCAACAGTCAGCCACCCAATACAGCGATAAATTAGCATCAGAGTTTAAGAATTTATCTACACTGGTGGGTGTGGTGGTCTGGAATTGAGGTGGGTTCTGGTAAATTTCCAGCGTGTTTCTATTTTGGCGGCGTGAAAAACATGTGCGCCACTGACCGATTAAAACCCTGACAGCAGTCAACAGTCAGCCACCCAATACAGCGATAAATTAGCATCAGAGTTTAAGAATTTATCTACACTGAGTGTACTTGGTGTGGTGGTCTGGAAGTGAGGTGGGTTCTGGTAAATTTACAGTGTGTTTGGCGGCGTGAAAAACAGGTGTGCTACTGACTGATTATAACCCTGACAACAGTCAACAGTCAGCCACCCAATACTATTCACTATGCAGAAGCGCAGTGCACCACACTCTCAACTTTATCTCAACAATAAACAGAATAAAGAGTAAAATAACTGTTCTTGTATATTTTATAAAAAAAAAAAAAAAAGCTCATAAAATTTAAAGGCCTACTCTACCGCACCAACACAGACTGCTGTGTACCAGAGTTTGGTAGAAGAAAGTTTTTCAGTGTAAACAGAGTGTTGGGGGGCCGCTAGCTGTAAACCACGCTTTATTAGCAAGATTTATAGGGGTCATTGGCAAGCGGCCCCTATTCCCTCGCATTCATTATTAACAACATTAGCATTTTGGGGTGAAGTATCGCTTTAAGCTACAGTCTGCTGATATGAGCAATGAAGCCCCAGCCTCCTTCAGCTTCCTCCCATAACTCTCTGCCCGACTTCTCTTCACCTAGAGCTCCGTGTCTATCATCCACAGCGTGTTTAATGGGTTACACTGAGCTGCACTAGCCTGGATGAGCTGAATTTATTTTAATAATTAGAGGAAATTTGAAACTGCCTTAATATTATAAAATAATGTTTTCTTTAAAAAAATCTTGAATTAATGAATAACGTTGAGTTATTATGTGTAAATTGTAAGCTAATTAAGTAAATTTACTGTATATACAGTGGTGTAAAAAATGTATTTGCTTCCTTACTGATTTCTTTAGTTTTTGCATTTTTGTCATAACTACACTTTTTAGATTATCAAACAAATTTTATTATCAGATAAATATAACTTGAGTATATATGGAAAAAATATATAAACCGTCCTAAAACTATGAGTTTCTTTGATTTGACCAAATTTAAAACTGCTTCAAATTTTGCACTAGGAGTAAAGCAGCATAAAGTTATCCAAAAGCAGTGTGTAAGACTGGTGGAGGAGAACATGATGCCAAGATGCATGAAAACTGTGATTAAAATTATTATATATAGGGTTATTCCATTAAATATTGATTTCTGAACTTTATTAATACTTTATGAATATGAACTTGTTTTCTTTGCATTGAGTTTTTTTTTTGTTATTTCAGCCATTTCTTATTTTCTGCAAATAAATGCTCTAAATGACAAATTTTATTTATTTATAATATTATTATTATTATTATTATTATTATTATTATTATTATTTTATTTTTGGTACATCAATTAGCAATTCCTTTGTATTTTAATTCTACTTCAACATAAAATCAACAGGTAGCCAGGTAATGGTAATATATGCTCTCCAGGTTTACCTGAGGTGACCTAGGAAAAATACCTTTGCAAGCCACTGTATTTGAGTTAAAATTTTGGTAACACTTCAAAATAAGACTACTAACCTTATAAAGGCTTTATGAATGGTTTATAAATGAATAAACAGAGTTTATTAATGGTTATTAATTAGGTTGCAAAAACTTTAAACCCCATTAATAAGCAGTTAATGAATATATGACACATACAGTGAGCTGAAAATGAGCAAAATAATGATTCCACACTCATTTATGCTGTCAAAGCTCAGATCTTTCTAGATTCTGATTTTACTTTGTGTGTTTTCCATCAATCAGCATTAAATTTGTCATATTAATATATTTCTAAGTATGTGTAACTATTTACCATAAATCAAATGACTAAGTTGCTTTTTAAATTGGTGGGTTTTAACTGCTTATCAATGGTTTTTAATGGTTTTTAAGGCATTTACAACCTAATCAATAATAAGTGATAAGTGATAATAACACATTAATAAATCCTTTATGAAGGTAGTCTTATTTTAAAGTGGTACCAAAATTTGTAATTTAATAATTCAATTATTAATTTAATTCTGTGCTCAAATTAGAGTCACTAAAATGAAAAGTTTTCATTTACAACTTAGATAACTGATGTACATTATAATATTACTATCACTAATTCAAATTAGATATAGAATCTGGGTTAACAGGCTATTTATGTAGCGCTGCTGGGATATGGAGTCCATATGCAGTCTGGGGATGAAGCAGGACATGCAGGACACGCTTCCCCAGATAGCAAGCATACGTTGGCTCAACGTTGGCTCAACGTCATTGTTTACGTTGGCATGGCGTTGGGCAATCCCGTTGATCCAACGTCATTTTGGCCAGTGGGCCTACGTTGGCCTGACGTTGGGTGCCAACCAATGATGTTGGGACTACGTTGGCCTGACGTTGGCCCAACGTTGAGTGTCCAACCAATATTTGACGTTGGGACGACGTTAGCCTGACGTTGGGTGCCAACCAATGTTAGATGTTGGGCCTACGTTGGCCTAATGTTGGCTTCTGACCAGTTAACATTAGCAAGACAAGGGCTTTGTACCTTTATATAGTGAAATCTATTAGCCCACAAATCCTCTGTAGTGTCATCACAAAAAGCAGGAGAGGCGATGCAGACC
Organism: Astyanax mexicanus; assembly: GCF_023375975.1. Lineage (NCBI taxonomy): Eukaryota > Metazoa > Chordata > Actinopteri > Characiformes > Acestrorhamphidae > Astyanax > Astyanax mexicanus. Next base: position 4,851,961 of record NC_064419.1, on the reverse strand, counting down.
TGCTCTGACGGCGGAGAGTCTCGGGGGAGTTATGTAAAGCAAACAGAATAATTCCCTTTAATTTTCATTAATATTTATGCTGAGGCAATATGAGTGGCTGCGCTTTACATGCAGCAACACCATATAATGCAGCATTCAAAATGCATGAGGAGAAGAAATTTCAGTGGCGTGAGGGAGCGGTGATAGGTGAGCGGCTCTCAGGCTCATCAGAACCGCTCTGTATAGAGGTCAGAACCGCGGCCTCAAAATGGAGCGCGAAATTGGCTATTAACTCGCAATACTCTGAAATGAGAAAATCCCAGTGTTTACATTATTAAAACACTTCATTTCTTTATCAGGCGCCACTCTGGCAACGCTCCGGCCGTTCTGTTCCAGACGTCAACATCTTGTTCCTCGCCTTCGGGGGCTTTAGCTTTCGGTTAAAAAAAAAATGAGCCAAGGACAAAACCCTTGTTGTTGATAATAAGAAGCTGTCAACTGCAAACAAAACACAATAGAAAACCTTCACTCTGCACAAACTCCACCGCTGAACAGACATCTTATAAACGTTTCTTTAGATAAGCAACCTTGTCAGACCTCCAATAAGGCAAAGAAAACAAGTTCATGTTCATGTTTTAAGAGTTTTAAGAGTTCAGAAAGCAATATTTGGTGGAATAAACCTGGTTTTTAATATCACAGTTGCATGTGATTAAAGCTTGGTGTGTTCTCCTCCACCAGTCTTACACACTGCTTTTGGGTGATAACTTTATGCTGCCACTCCTGGTGCAAATCAAATTCAAGCAGTTCAGCTTGGTTTGATGGCTTGTGATCACCAGGTAAATTTATGGCGTGTTTCTATCTTAGCAGTGGGAAACACATGTGCGCCACTGACTGTTTAAAACCCTGACAACAGTCAACAGTCAGCCGCCCAATACTATCTTAGCCATGTAGGCTAAGATACATGTACACCTCCGCTCTGCACTAAAGCACCACGCTGTTAAGATACGGATGCACCAAACTCAGAGCTCACCTGCCTCTTAAAGTGAATGATGATTGGCACACTGATTGGTTTGATGGCTTGTGATCACTCTTGATTATATTCCAGAGGTTTTCAATTAGGTAAAATCAAAGAAACTCATCATTTTAAGTGGTTTCTTATTTTTTCCAGAGCCGAATATATATGAATATATATATCTTGCCAAAAGTATCCATTTGCCAGAGGTGTTGAATAACAAATACTCTAACCTCAACCCCATTTCCTCCCTTCTTTAACTATAATTACTTACTCTGAAGGGGGGATGGGTGAAAATTAGGGCTCTATCGTACACCTGGTGCCCGTACCGTTAAGTAGATGACGTGTGCTCAGGTAAATTTATGGTGTGTTTCTATCTTAGCGGTGGGAAACCCATGTGCGCCACTGACTGTTTAAAACCCTGACAACAGTCAACAGTCAGCCGCCCAATACTATCTTAGCCATGTAGGCTAAGATACATGTACACCTCCGCTCTGCACTAAAGCACCACGCTTTTAAAATACGAATGCGCCAAAGTCAGAGCTCACCTGCCTCTTAAAGGGAATCATGATTGACACACTGATTGGTTTAATTCATGTCACACCGAAAATTAACCACACCCATGATTAATTAAGAGAATAAGTGCATGCCGTTTGCACGTTTTGAGCTGTGTAAGGGTTTTTTTGTGTGCCCTCACGATACCAAAGACACACACATCCTTATTTAAGCTGCGTAATGCAAAATTTATCAGTACACTACAGATTGCAAAAAAATTTTATACATATGAAAAATTAAATATCTAAACTTAAGATTTCTAGTTTCTTCAGAAATCAACAGTTTCACTTTACCTTAAAACTCTAAAATCTAGTGCAGTAAGTGGCATACAATTTTTTTTTAAGTAGAGTTTTCTCAACTTTTAAATATTTACAGTGCACCAATTTTTTTGCAACCGCAGTTTTTTGTATTGTTGTAAAAGATGTAAAAAAAAGAGCATCACTCTCTGAAACGTGAAACGTGTTGTATGTCATTTATTATTTCATGATTCAGCTAACAAAGTACAAATGTATTCCATGACTGTTCAGTACTCGGCTAACAAAGTACAAACGAACGTTTTCACCATAGGTTGGATCAAAATCACCAACTTTAATATATATATATATTTTTTCATCTTTAAGAACAAAGGAAGCCAGTAAAGACTGGAACAGGAACAACAGGACTCAACAGGCTCTGTGCTTTCAGCTGTAGTGGAACGCTGCTGTAATATCATATAATAACTGTATTATTCATCCTTATTTGATTTGGAGTTGTTGCCCAGAGCTTTTCACCGTAGAGAGAAATGATGACCTAGAGCTGCTGTTTTTCTTTTTCTTTTTTGTTCTTTTCTTTTGACCTTGTTTTCAGAACATAGAAAACAGAAAATGCAGAATTAAGACTCCATGCAAGCGCTTTTCTGCAACATACGCAAATTATAGACTGATTTTATAACACAGAATAAGTACATAGTACCGTACTATACTGACCCACTTCATTATCATAGTATTCATCTCCTCTCTCTCAGTATTTACACAGCAACAACTATTCAACTGTACAGTTTTTTTTACTTTACACACCTGTAGACTCACACTGTAAACCCATACGCTGTTTCAACTCAAATGATTCAAGTCTGTTTTACATAAAATTGGATTTTTCTAAACAATACGCAACTATTTTGAGTTAGCTGAGATAACATTTGTGGGCACATATACTGTACTATTCAAACTGAGATCTTCTGGTTCTTTGAGTTGAACCAACTTATATAATAACTGAGTTTAGTCTGTTTTGTCATTAACAGCTTCTTTTTCATTGGCTTCTGTCAAAATCTATTTGCATACTGGGCGTGTCCAACAGTTTCTGACTAACACTCACCATCAGTGTGATCATAGTGATTCCCCCTGGGCTACCTTAGAAATAAATCAACTTCCCCTTTAGTTGTAATAACTTGATGTTTTAATTTATGCTAATTCAAGTTTTCATTCCCCATTACTTAACTTTTTTTAAGGCAACCAGTTTCCTCAATTGTTAAAGCAAATTCAACTACAAACATTTGAGCAAACCGGCTGCCTTTAAAAAAGTTAAGTAGTTGAGTAAACTCAACTTATCCCGTCTTAAAAATATAACAAAATAAAAAAGTTAAATCAACTTCCCCTTTAGTTGTAATAACTTGATGTTTTAATTTATGCTAACTCAAGTTTTTATTCCCCATTAATTAAAAAATTGAGCAAACTGGCTGCTTTAAAAAAGTTAAGTAATTGAGTAAACTCAACTTATCCGGTCTTACAGTATAACAAAAATAAAAAAAGTTAAATAAACTTCTCCTTTAGTTGTAATAACTTGATGTTTTAAGTTATGCTAACTTAAGTTTTTAATTAACCTTTACTTAATGTTTTTAAGGCAACCGGTTTCCTCAATTTTTTAAATAAATTCAACTAAATTCAACTTATCCGGGCTTACAGTGCACTGCTTAGACCAGTTTGATAAAAATGCACTATAAATAGTACATTCATGAAGCCACAAATACATAATAATAATAATAATAATAATAATAATAATAATAATAATAATAATAATAATAATAATAATAATAATAATATAGCTGTGTACATGTGTGCAGTTAAACTCTAAATATTAATAAAAATAAATCATTAAATCATCTTAAATTTAAATACAATAGGGCTGAATGTATTTCTGAATCATTCTGGTTCAGTGTACTGCAGTGCCTCACACTCAATATCATGTGTTTTTGTTTGTTTTTCTTCTTTTTGTCTGTTAAGCACCAAATTTTCTTTGGCCTAAAAAGTCTAGAACATAAAGGTATGTACATAAAAATAATCTATTAAGAATGAAAAAAATAGATGATTAAATTTAAACCAAAAATCATATTTATACTTTATCATCAATCATTTAATTAATAAATAGGCCTACTTTTTCCATATATATATTTATTTATATATGTATATATGTATATTTAAATGTTTATGTATATGTATATGCCTGTGTGCGTATATGTGTGTGGTGTTGTAGATATGCACTGATATACAGCTGATATAAAAAATATTAAAGGAGAACTCCGGTGTAAAATGGACTTATGGTGTATAGCAAAACATAGCCCACCTTCATTCTCTCGCAGTTTTCCAAGATCCAGTGATTTTTTTTTTACAGTTAGTCCAAACATGTTTTAGAATGGATTATATGGGGGCATATTTTGCCCCTGCAGATAAATCGCTTTTTACACCGTAATTCAGGCTTAAAGTAGCCCCACACCTCATTTGGTAGAATTTGGAGAGCTCTGACATTTAAAACGAGGCATTAATAACTTTAAAAGTGCACAAGAAGGTCCAGCGGTCTAAAGCGCTGCTACTATGAGCAGGAGGTCGCAGGTTCGAACCCCCGCTCATGCAGCTTCACCATCAAGCTGCCGGCGCGGGTGGGTAGATGGCGCTCTCTCCCCACATCACTCCTAGGGTGATGTCCGCAGCACAGGGCATCTGTGAGCTGATGTATCGGAACCGAGTCGTTGCTCTTTCCTCGGTAGCTCGGCAGCAGCCGAAAAGAAGCGGTGGCTGACTTCACATGTATTGGAGGAAGCATGTGCTAGTCTTCACCCTCCTGGTGTGTTGGGGCATCACTCGTGATAGGGGGAGTCCTAATGAGTGGGTTGGGTAATTGTCCGTATAAATTTGGGAGAAAATGGGAAAAAAGACAAATAAAATTATAATTAAAATAAAAACGCACAAGAAGCTTATTAAAAACCACAGTTTAGATCCCGTAGCTTAACCTAATCTCCAGGCACCACCATATTTTCCCTTACCTTAAGTGAACAGTGATTTTAATAAGCTTCTTATGCACTTTTAAAGTTATTATTGCCTTGTTTTAAATGTCAGGACTCTATGGATTCTACCAATAAGGTGTAAAGCTTATTTGATCCTTGATAACAGTGTAAAAAGTGATTTATCTGCTGGAGCAAAATATGCCCCCATATCATCCATTCTAAGCATGTTTGGACTAAGTGTAAAAAATTACTGGATCTCAGAAAGCTGCACAAGAATGGAAATGGGCTATTCAACATAGGTTAGTACTCTTTATCATGTTTTACTACAACAAAAGTCAATTTTACACTGGAGTTCTCCTTTAAAGAACTTATAATGAACTAGTTAGATGATCTATCTAGCATTAATAACAGGTCAGAACCTACATAATAAAGATCTTATCTGAAATAAACCTACAGTCTGAACGGAAACCTCATATTATATTCTGACACAATGCTGGACTGATGGACTAGATGAGTTATTAGAGGCTAACTGATGATTAGTTCACTTCATTGTTTTTATGGTTTAACTCCTGTATCCTGTAGAGCAGTCCTAGAGCAGTCCTACTCCTCTGATCATCCTGTAAAGTAAAACACAAACACACGCAAACACACCACCAACATCCCACATGCCACGAAACTGCTAAATCAGACGCTGTACTGACTCACACACGCTTCCCATTTGGTTTTTTTTTGTCCGTAACAAAAAAATAAGGTCCAGAATCGTGAAGCAGGAACCAGTGGTGAACATCCATCACCACTGAGAGTTCTTCCACGCGTCCACGTGAAACAGCGCCTCCTCACACTGCAGCAGTTTTTTATACAGCAGTTTGAGAACAGGTTCTAGAATGGGCTTTGTTTAGAAAAGGTTGGTTTTGTCACGGTCAGCACCTGCTGCTTCTGCAGTTTTTCGCAGGGCCGCCGCGTCCATGTGCTCGACCTCCCACCAAAAAACTCATCCGTCTGCAGATCTGCTGAAGTTTCTCTTTGATGCTTCAGTCCTTCAGTCCACCACAGCTGAGTGTGCCGGTCTGAGCCTCCTGCTGTCAAACACACACAAACAGCAAGCAGTAAATAAACACGGCCACCTGAGAGAAAGTTATATATGTTATTATATGTATATATATAATGTTATAGAACTGTGTCTCTGAAATACAATCAATATTATGAGCATGATTAAAATAAATAGACAGACCGTAAGTAATAAAGTACATAGATAGAGAGATAGACAGATAAATAGATAGACAGACAGACACACAGACAGTAAAAAAGTAATAAGGTAGACACACCAACAGACAGATAGATAGTAGTAAGTAAGTAAGTAAGTAAGTAATAAGGTAGACAGACAGACAGACAGACAAATAGATAGTAGTAAGTAAGTAAGTAAGTAATAAGGTAGACAGACAGACAGACAGACAGACAGACAGATAGTAGTAAGTAAGTAATAAGGTAGACAGACAGACAGACAGATAGATAGTAGTAAGTAAGTAAGTAAGTAATAAGGTAGACAGACAGACAGACAGACAGACAGATAGTAGTAAGTAAGTAATAAGGTAGACAGACAGACAGACATATAGATAGTAGTAAGTAAGTAAGTGAGTAATAAGGTAGATAGACAGACAGACAGACAGACAGTAAGTGAGTAATTAGGTAGACAGACAGGCCGACAGACAGACAGACTGATAGACAGACAGACAGTAAGTAAGTAATAAGGTAGACAGACAGACGAACCGAAGACAGACAGTAAATAAATAAGTAAGTAAGCAGGTAAAAAGGTAGATAGACAGGCAGACAGACCAACAGACAGAAAGTAAGTACGTAAGCAATAAGGTAGACAGACAGACACACAGACAGTAAGTAAGTAATAAGGTAGACAGACAGTTCGACAGACAGACTGACAGACCGACAGACAGTCAGTAAGTAAGTAAGTAAGTAATAAGGTAGGTAGACAGACAGCAAGTAAGTAATAAGGTAGACAGACAGACAGACGGACCGACAGATAGACAGTAAATAAATAATATATACATATAAAAATATATATATAATTTTTTTTTGTTTTCACACAAGATTTTGTTTTTGGTAGAAAAGCAGAAGAGGTCAGGGGACTTTTATTTTGTGAAGGAGACGTCAACAGCCTGGAGACAAAGAAACATAACAGCAAAGCTCTGTCTGCTGTAACACAACAACACTACAGCTAAAAACCAAGGGCACACCGGGGCCGACGGGAGCACCGGGAGTGTTCTGATCTCCCGCTGTGCCGACTGACACGTCTGACTGATGTGTCGGAATTTCTTTGACTTTCAGAACTAGTTTGTCTGAGAACATCACCCTAAAATCAGTTATTAGAACTGATTCCCAGACAGAGATTAGACACAACTGCAGCTGAATCTGTTTCTCTGGAGAGATACGGAGGCACAAACACACACATGAGAAAAAAAATCACTGCAAAAATAATATCTCAACAAGACTATTTTAATGTAGTTTAAATATCTAATATTTCTCATTTTAAGATGACTAATATAAGAAGTATTATTAGAAATAAAATAAGTTATTTTTAACTTCTATGTATTTGTTTAAGTTATTTAATTTACTTAACATGTTTCATTGTGTTGGCAGATAATTTAGATAACTGATAATTCAGTTATATAAGTAAGAAATAATTCTTAAAAAATAAGAATTAGTCCAATAATAAGTCTTAAAACAGGAACAAATGTCTTAAACAAAGAAATCAGTTGAACATTTGTGCACAATTCTGACGCAATGCAAAAAAAAAAAAAATCTGATATTTAAACTTATTTTTAACTTGGTAACTGAGGAACTGGGTGGAGCTTCATCAGTACAGGGGATTTTAGACTCATGTATGGCTTTATCAGAGCATCTTTACTGCACAGATCAATCAGTTCGGAGCTCAGAACTGCTCAGATCAAGTTGCACTACGGCTGTAAGATAAATGAATTTTTTATTGTTTTGGCGATATGAGTTTGGTCCCTTCATCTTCCTGCTAAAAAAATGACCATCATCAGTACTATTATTATTTATATTTCTATTACTGTTACTCAGTACCTAATTGATTATATCAGTAGAGCAATATAATTGACGTATATGGTGTTCAGGTGTTTTTATACAATTTATTCGTTATTTTTTAGTGATCTTGAGAAGCAAAGGATGGATCCCTGTTAAGAATTTTGGTTCCTCTTAAGATTTCTGACTCTGGCTTTGAGGCATTTTTCCTTGCCAATGACACAACAAGGCTTCTTACAAGGCTTCTCCTCCCTGCAATATTTTAAGATGTTTTGACTGTTTGTGATAAAAAAATACGTTTCTTTGATTCCAGCTTTTCGGAATTTACTTTTCGGGTCCAGAACCTATTTATTTATTTATTTATTTATTTATTTATTGGTGGAAATGCGCCAAAATGTTCAAAATTAGGTGCACAAATCATAACTGCGTCCATTCCTCATTGGTGGACCATCGATATATGAGGCATGTGGTTTTAATGTTATGGCTAAAAAGCAGATATAAGTACTTTCTTGTACTCAAAGGTACACTTTTCATAATTGAACCCCTCAAAGGTATAATACTGCTCTTTAGAGGGTGAGGTGTTTTTCCTCTAAAGCACAAAGTCTTTTATAACAGCAGATAAATACAGATTTGTAACATTTAACCAGATAAAAGGTACATTCATATTCTGTATCACTATACTAATAAACTGTATATATTTTTATTTAATTTTAATTTCATTTAAAAGACAGATCATTTTAAATCATCAGGTTCTCAACACATGTTCAGTTGATGATAATGTTTATAATCTTTAGTGGTACAAAAAGGTTCTCTATTGCACCTTAATATAAGGTACAGCCCCAGCGAGCGAGAAGCTCTGTACTCTTTTAAATACAAATCTGTACTTATTTTTCTTAGTGTGTATAGAAAAAGTATTTTATAGAGTTCCCGCTGGTTCTTGCTTTCTAGGTACTTTGCTCCACCCTGTGATTTAACTCGTCATCTTGATGACAGATTACTGAAGGCACGCCGGCTTCCCTTCAATATCCTGTTCCAAAATGAAAATGATAACATCCCTGATCTCGGAGCGATGCGCTTAATACGATGAGATGAGAAGAATGGGAGAAATTCGTCTTTGAAATGACAGAAGTTTATTAATCTTCTCTCTGTAAAAGGCTGTTAAACTTTATTTAGCTGGAAAGATGAACTATCAGATAATTACTATCAGTTTCCTTATGATGTGATTATGTGATGACGGCTGCAGGAAAAAAAAAGTGAGCTCAGAAGTGAGCGGTTCAAAGGCTCTTCCTGTCTGAGATCAGCCTGGCGGACACGCCATCTGTTCCGTTAATGTGCCGTAATTCAGAAAGAACTCCTTTAATGTTCCTCTACCTTTTCTCTGAGTGTTCAGATTCACGATTTACTCCGCGGGAGATGATTTAACTGTTTATTTTACACCTCCTCACTCTCTCCCCGCAGGTTTACTGCTTTGTCTTTTATTATTCCGATTTAATTACGTTACTTACATGCTCTAATGTCTTCCTGCAGTTTGGGAATATCCATATCAACTATCACTATTTCAGAGAATTTTATGCAAGCTTAGTGTTTTTTTTTTTTTTTCAAAGGCTGGAGTAATAGTGGAGTAATGAGATGTGCTGCAGCTGGAGGAGCGGGCGGGTGTGTTCTGGAGAGATAGAGGCCAAGTGGAAAATCAACGTAAAAGAGCTTAGTAGAGATTTAGAAGGACAGGGAAGAGAGGGAAAAGGGAGAGAGAGAGAGAGAGAGAGAGAGAGAGAGAGGGAGACAGATTTGTCAGTCCTGGATATTCAGACCAGAGGGCACTTGCCGAAAGATTAGAAACACCTTAAATACAGGATTAACAGCATTAAACTCTCTAACAATCCCATTCCAGTACTAAGAGTAAAACTCGGAGATCACTAAGCTTTTGTAGGAAAGCCTTAAAAAAAAGGCTAATTTTTTATTTAACTGCAGATGAATAAAAAGCGTGAGGAAATTGTATGGTAACATTTTAATCATTAATATATTCTTAACTAATGATCAGTAGATGTGAACAAAGCAGTAGTTCATCAGAATTGAACATTGATAAATCGCTAGTAAATATGAATTTTAAATCAGGCAAATGTTTATCAATTGCAGTTCATGTTGCCAATGCGTTCATTAGTATTTACAAATGTGATAACTGTTTAGATTGTAAAAATGTGAAAAATAACAGTTATTACTTATTAATTAATAGTATATTAAAGAAAGTTATTATAAAGTGTTACCAGTTGTATTACTTGCTACTTCTTTGTGATGATTAGCTGTGGAAGAAGGCAGATAGTAATGATATAATATAAAATATTTTAATATACAGTTTTTTGTATAGTACTAATAATATTTTATATAATTTCAGTGTTTAGATATCATTAAGGTTTTGAAGATTCTCAAAAGCAATTTGATATTGCAATATACATAGTGAATTTACGTTTTTTTTTTACAACATATTTTGACACAAACAGCTTTTACAGAGGTACAGGTCCAATCCTTTTTTTATTTTATTTATTTATTTTAAATTCTTGCCCATTTTTCTCCCCAATTTAGCTAGGCCAATTGTCCCACTCATTCAGCTGCTACTCAGCTGTACATCCCTCATCACTAATGATACCACAAAACAAGGACAGTGAAGACCAGCACACGCCTCCTCCCATACTTGTGAAGTCAAACTCCGCCTCTTTTTGAACTGCTGCTAATGCAGCATTGACCGGTAGCATCATAGTGAGCTCGGAGGAAAGCGCAGCAACTCAGTTCTGATATATCAGCTCACAGATGCCTTGTGCTGTTCGACATCACCCTAAGAGAGTGCCATCTACTCACCCAGAGAGAGCAAGGGCTCTGGCAGCTGATTGCAAGCTGCATGACCAGGATTTGCACCAGCGATCTCTCGATCAAGGAAAAACTCCCTCATACTAAAAGGAAGAAACCGTGGAAGGAACCGAGACCAGAGTAAGTGGTCGACCTGGCAGCAAAGAACAAATAACAAAACTATGAGTGCTGTAACGTCCGGCTCATTTATTTATTATGCAGCTTCTGCATGACATCGTCCCCAGACAGAACCCACAGGGACACCACCTTTTAGCACCACTAATTAGCCCTAAAGATAGATGAACTAAATCAGCACAGTCCACAGAGCCTAGCCCGCCACAGCCTTCCACATCTTAGAGCAGCCCCCTGCGAGACAGCTCGGGTCAGGGCTTACCTGCTACTGCGTCCGGTCTGGCTCTATCTTGGTCTCGCCGTTCTGCTTGTCGCTGTTGGATTTCTGAGACAGGCGCGTGGACATGGTGGCAGCCTGCACCACGGCCTTGAAGCTGCGCTTCCGCTTCTGCACGTTCTGCTCCGGGTGGAAGATGATGACGTACACTTTGGGAATGTAGAGCATGCCCAGAGACACGGAGGCGCTCAGGCTCATTGACACGGTCAATGTGGTCGTCTGGATGAACATCTGAAAGTCACACACACAGCACATTGGTTTGGGAGGACATATTTGTACCAGGCTTAGAGTTTAAGACGTAAAGGAATCTGTATTTTTATTTTTGTCCCAATTTATCTGGCCAATTGTCCACACCACAAATCAGCTGCTAGTTAGCTGTATATCCTCTTTTCACTAGTGATGCCTCAACACAAGAAGACTGAAGAGTAGCACATGCCTCCTCCGATACATGTGAAGTCAGACTCCGCCTCTTTTTGAACTGCTGCTGATGCAACATTGCCGAGTAGCATTACACTCAGCACACTCGGAGGAAAGCGCAGCGACTCAGTTCCGATACATCAGCTCACAGACGCCCAGTGTTGATCTACATCACCCTAGGAGTGATGAGGGGAAAGAGCGCCATCTACTGTACCCACCCAGAGAGAGTAAGCAGGGCCCCAGGGATCTGTATTTTAACGTCACAGTGTATAGTATGTAGACTACTTAGTAGTAAAATGATTTTTTAGATGGGTTTACTCATTATAAAGCATTAAAATCTAAGCTACTATTTCTATGACAATGCAGAATAGCACTGAAGTCTTGATCCAGCAATGTGTTTTATACACTGGTGGCCATTTTCAGAATCACAAATAGTTTTCAACGATTATATAAACCATTTACACAGTCTCTTAAACCTCTTAAAACTCCAGACCTTAGCTTATTTAGTAACTAGGAATTATCAGTGCTTTTTAATGATTTCAATCCAATATATTTAGGCAAAAATTAGCAAATGTTTTCATATGATACATACACTTTTGTGTGCTTGTTCGTACTTTATGTAGCTCTAATGAAATTGGGAAAAACATATATATATTTGCATTTGTTCTTTAGAATCATATACAGCACCTTTAATGACCTGTACATTCTCGAAGCCTTGAAAGGTTTCGCTTATATTAAACACTTCAGATAAAAATTATCAGTCATTTTAAGGCCTCTTCCATGCCTTTGTTGAATTATTGTTGAATACCTATTATAATGAATGCATTGGTTGACTCAGATGTGCAAAAGCACACACATACTGTAGCTTATCTTAGGGTGTGAGGGGTATGAATTCGCCCAGCATTGAGTTGTGGGAGACTTTTGGGAGGAGTTTCAGAATAGAAATAAAAATAAATAGAAAATATAAACAGAAATAGAAATGAAATGAAAATGAAATAAAAAGAAGAAGAAGAAAAAAAACACTGCTATCTAACAGATATATTTTTGCCAAAGATTACATTATTGCAAAACATAATACTGTGAAGCTTCGATATTTCAATATTTTTTTAAACTCATATTAAAAAAGAAAAGCTGCTATACAAAAATCACTTAAGCAGAGTATATAAAAGTATAAAAAAAAAAACTCCACCTAGTTCAGAGCTGAGTGAAGCATTCCTGTGCAAATATAAACGCATCATTAATCTCGGAGAGTCCTGTACATCAGGTGTGGTATTTACTTTCCATTTTCTCTTAACGTTCAGTTTAGAGCAGCATTTTTCTTCATTCATTTCTTATGTCATCCTTCATTTCTTCAAAACATAAGGGAACCGTAGTGTGTGTGTGTGTTTTTTTTTTTTTTTTATTATTATTTGCACAGAGGAAAATCACTGCTTTCAAGGAACAGCCACCATTTACCCCCTGCAGTATCTCTCCCCAGCTCGGCTCAAACTCGTCAACAAAGGCGCGACAGTTTAGCGACTACTTAAGTCTCTAAGTAGAGAAATTATGGAAAATGAAGTCATTTCAATATGAATGCGGCAAGGCGAGGAGCAACCTGCCAGACCTGTGATAACAAGCCAAAGTTGTGTCTCACGCAGTTTCTCCTTTGAAGCGACCTTTCATATGGCAATGAGCAAACACAGGACGGGATGAGACGCGCGGGGAAGAAAACGCTTCCTCCCCTCTCTTTATCTCCTGAAGACACACCATGACATGGAGACAAAGGCCCTGCTTCATAGCAGCGAGGGGTTTAATTGTGGTGGGAGGCTGATAAAGAGGAGCGTGGGGGAGCTGGAGAAACAATGTCTTACCCGTCTTAATAAAGCTAAGAGGAGCCGCAGTGGGAATTAAGAACTGCCGCATTCCTTGGCTCCGTGCACCCAGTGCCAAGTGGACCCCCACCAAGACCTGCGCTTCTGCTCGCTTTAGCAGTGACACGGCGCACAATATTCCCTGCTGGGAATCATCTTCGGGATTTTATTTATTCATTATACCCCCTGGCATCAGTGAATGTACACGCATTTCTGTGTCATTTCAGGTTTTTCATGTAATATCAGCCTCTGAACAGTGGATTTAAATAATTAAATGCTGTTTAAAATGGGTCAGTCTCCGGGACACTGGGTATTCAGCTGGTTCTGAATCAGATTTACGGTATTAAACAGTGCTGAAAAGAAACTGGAAACTTTGCAATAAAGCTGTAATCAGTCATAATAATCTTCTTGGTCTTCTTACTGAATAGCACATTTGCATCCAAGCACTGGGGTTTTGGGTTCAAGTCCCTATCTGGGTTTCCATGCTCTCCCTAGCTTAGATTCTCTGCCCCGAACCTTTTGGTTAAAAGTATTAGAACAGCTGCCGATTGATTGTTTATTTAATTAACCCTCCTGTTATGTTCATTTGTTTAAGTATCCAAAATATGTCTGAAACTAAAAAAAAATCCTAAGAAGCAGTGTGAATATTTCATTACTAACTCCATTGTCAATTATTCTATCAATATTTAGTGCAATAATGTTCCTAAAAAATGTTTTTCATAAAAAATAATAATAATAACTTTCATTACTTTATTTAATTTGAAACACCAACATTTAAAACAATTGTTTTACATAACATTGAAACATAACATTGCAATGTTGTTTTAGTTTTTGATTGCAGGGGGTGGTTGCAAATAATTAAGATAAATCATTTCATTATATTATATGTTGATTACACTAAATGAGGGAAGACTATTTCACTATTTTTTCTAGATGTTCAAACTTTAAAACGGGTCAATTTAACCTGTTACATAACAGGAGGGTTATATAAAAACGATTTCATCAGCTTTTGATTTTTTATTAGTTTTTTTTATCAGATTTTAAATTTTGAACTTTCTACTGGGAATGGGTTTTTCTGACTGAGCCTTGGTTCCTCTTAAGGTTTCTTCCTCTTAATGTAAGGGAGTTTTTTCTTGCCACTGTTTTCACCACAGTAATTGGCATCTCTGTGGTGCTGCTTATAAAAGGCGTGAACCTGTGTTTCTCTGTAAAGCTGCTTTGTGATAACTTTTTTTTGTAAAAAGCGCTATAGAAACAAAATTTAATTAAATTTAAGGCTTTCTACTGTTTTTTGGAGAGCATTGCTGTGGGGATTTGATTGCATTCAGTGACTCTGACTGTGACAGCGGCAGTATTTGTTAGTGAGGTCAGGATGTTGTAAGATGATCACCATCCCAGCATCACTATCATCATCTCCACCTCCTCAACTCATCTATCTCAAAAGTATTTGATGGAGAACCATCACTGCACAAAAAAAAAAAAACGCACACACAGTTCCACTGCTTCACAGCTCAATGCCAGGGGGATTTATACCCCTCTATCTAGCCTACGCTTGGCATTAGGCACTGGCAGAGAGTCCTATTCTATTGGCAATGGGTGCAACCAAAAGTAGCAAAACTGCACCAACACAGAAGTCCACAATGGTGCTCCAGCTCACCTTCTCCGTGGACTGCGCCGTGCCAAAGAAGATGGGCACGAATGCCAGCCAGACGATGCAGGTGGTGTACATGGTGAAGCCGATGGGCTTGGCCTCGTTGAAGGTCTCAGGAACACCTCTGCTCTTGACGGCGTAGACGGTGCAGGTGACCATCAGCACGATGCTGTAGCTCAGGCAGCAGATGAGCGACAGGTCGGACATGTCGCACTTCAGGACGCCGCGAGCCAGCTCTGGATTCGGGGGCCGCTGCTCCTCGTAGTCTACGGTGGTGTGGGGGGGCACCACCCCGAACCAGATGAACACTCCCACCACCTGAGGGAGGAGCAGAAAGAGGGGTAATTATTAGTCTAATTATTATTTTCTTTTTTGTGCTTTTGTATGCTGTTCTAATGCAAACCATAGAAATAAATATTTAAATACAAAATTTTGTAAAAAATATAAATAAAAAATAAGAGACCACTTAAAAATTATGTGTTTCTTTGATTTTACCAAATTGAAAACCTCTGGAATATAATCAAGAGAAAGATGGATGCTCAAAAGCCATCAAACCAAATAATAATATAAAATTGTCCAAAAGCAGTGTGTAAGACTGGTGGAGGAGAACATGCCAAGATGCATGAAAACCATAAAAAACTGTGATTAAAAAACAGGGATGTTCCAGCAAATATTGATTTCTGAACTCTTTAAACTTTATGAATATGAACTTAGAGGTCTGAAAGCTTTGCATCTTTTTTTTGTTATTTTAGCCATTTCTCATTTTCTGCAAATAAATGCTCTAGTAAATGACAAGATCTTTATTTGGATATTATTTATGTCGTCTTTAGTTCATAGAATAAAAAAACAATATTCATTTTACTCAAACATATAACTATAACCTATAAATAGGAAAAATCAGAAAAACTGATTCAGAAACTAAAGTGGTCCCTTTTATTAAAATTAAATTTTTTCAATAGCTGTATATGTAAACTGGAGGGATGCCCATATTTTTTTAGCCAATAGCTCAAATAATATTAATTTGAGGAAATGGGGAAATGGTTCCTAATCAGGCATAAATGATCTGATGACTCATGCATAGAGTTGAAGGTTCAATTGCATTAAAGGCAGACACATATTAGGACTATCCACAGTCTAGGGAAACAGCCGGAATGGAACTAAACAAATCATTAGACGGAATCCAGCTCAAACGCTCCGTTTTATTGCACGGTTGCGTGGCTTAGTCATTTCTTCTTCTTCTTCTATTTCAGATTATGAAAATGCTTTTAATGACAACGACATGTTGTTCTTGTTATGGTGCTCAACAACGCACACACAAGCAGTGAGACCACTTTGAGCGTGTTTTTTTTTTTTCTTCTCTTTTGCTGGAGGAAAGGAAAGGAAATTTGCGCTAGCAGTGGAAAAAAACAAAAACTCACACAACGTCTTGTTTTAGACCTGTACGAGATAATTGTTTTAATTGGGCTCGCTAAACTTCAGCTTAATGGGGTTTAATTTGGGGGTTTTGACCCTCCTGACAGCTCGGAGAAAAGAAAGCGACAAGCGAGACAGAGTAAACTGCAGTATTTGTTGCTCTGGTACATCTATTCCACAGCGCTAGTCCTTCCTGCGCCTCGCTGTAATGATGGCAGGCCGCCTCCATCCAGACTGGAGCAGCTGGATGTCGGAAGCACATGAATACAGCGCCGCCTCTTCCCACCTGCTCCTATAACAGGAACTAGCCCACCAAAGCCGAGCTCCACCTGTTCGAAAGGGCACGTCAGGTAACTCCAGAAGCGTCCGGAAGAGAAAGTTCCAGGGTTTGGAGGGGAGGCAGAACATCAGCATGTTGCAGGGGAGACAGATGTTGCTGTCAAGTCGCTCCTGAGGATCCGCCGGGGCCGGTTGACACCTCAGTCATCATGCGAGGGAGGGAGGAGCAGGAACGCATCCCGCTGTCAATCAGGCCGCCGCCAGCAGACCGCTAATCTCCTCTCCCCCGCGTCCCACTTCCACTGACTCATGCATATCACGCTCACGCTACGGCCCCACCACAATGCCTTTAATAATATTACCCTCGCAAACGCATACATCAGCAATAACAAGCAGCTACTTAGCACCTGCAACTTTCCAGCATGACGGAAACCAACAGAAAAGAGCGGGGGCTTTTTTTTTTTTTTTTTTTTTTTACCCAGCCTCCCCGCCGTCTCCCCGCATGTTAGTCACACATCTGTGGACGATACCGACAGACTTCAGAGTTCTGCTGCTGCTGCATATCACTGAGCTCGCCCCCTTCTCTCCCTCTCCACACAAGCTGACTGACTGAGACTGAGCACTCAACTTGATGAGATGTGCAGCCAGCTTAGCATCATCGACGGCCCGCCGAACCCCACCGAGTCGAGCGGCGCGCCTCTCTCCAAAGCCCTGTATTCAGAAATTATTCATAAATCCACCCCGGGGACAGAAGACGCTAACGTTTGTGATGCTTTTGTCAACTTTTCCCGCTCGACAAAGCCGCAGCTTAGCTTTGCTGCACTTTGTTAACCCCAGAAAGATCCCTCAGGGTGGTTCCTCCCAAAGTGCTCCCCAAGCAGAAAGGGTTGGCAGGGTGCGTTTTTTTTTTTTTTTTGCAGCTACTCTTGTGTAAAACTGGGTAATGGCTGTGTTTAAAATAGCACACACTGTGCTCCATATATATTTATATATATGGTACAGAGCGCTGGTAGAAACTGCAGTCTAAGCAAAACGTCTTCTGACAACATGAACAAGAAGAATAATCAACAAGAACATCTACAAGAATAATAATCTACCAGGGCTCAAAATCTGGTTTATCAGATTTCTTTTTTATTATAACAATATTAGAAAAAGCTGCAAAACTGCCCTGAATAACAGTAAACTCAGGCTGCATCTTTGTTGTATTGGAAATCAAAACTTTATCTCCCCGGTAATGTAGCTAACTCACCGCTAACATTACTTTGTTAGCTAGCTTTCCACTAACCTTAAATCTCTCCCCGGTAACGTAGCTAAATCATTGCTAACGTTATTATGTTAGCCTGTTAGCTAGTTTACTGCTAATGCAATTACATTAGCTAGCTCTCTGTCAGCCTTAGCTC
Source organism: Astyanax mexicanus (assembly GCF_023375975.1). NCBI lineage: Eukaryota > Metazoa > Chordata > Actinopteri > Characiformes > Acestrorhamphidae > Astyanax > Astyanax mexicanus. The sequence goes on along the minus strand of NC_064419.1, from coordinate 4,833,845 downwards.
TCTCCCTAGCAATGTAGCTACATAACGCTGCTAACGTTAGTATCTTAGCTAGCTCGCCGCTAACACTAGCTAACTCTCCCCTAACCTTAGTTCTTTCCTCAGTAATGTAGCCGCTAATGTTAGCATGTGTTTTCCCACAGGCATTAAAGGCACAGTCTAAAAATGTAATGCCTACAACAAATTTCAGTAAATTTAAGACCTTAATTACTTGGATTTTAATTTGAGACTTTTTAAGACTTTTTAAGGACCTGCAGGAACCTTGGCAAGATAGAGTGAGGTAGAATTAAGAAGAGTGAGGTAGAATTAAGTAGAGTGAGGTAAAATTAGTAGAGTTAGATAGAGCGGCTGTGGTTTTCCTTGGTCTGTCTGAGCAGGTCCCTGTTTATTGTTGATGTTAAAGTTAGGTTTGTGCACTGCTGCTTGTCCATGGCATCAGTCAGTGGTGCACTCGTGTTTTCTGTTGCCAAGATAGCCATATGCCAAAAATTTACCTCAACACACCAATTCCACTAATTCCAGATCGCCACATTCATCGGCGTAGATACTGTATATTCACAAGCGTCTTCGCTAATTAAATGGCGCAGGCACAAGGCATAAAAACACTGAAAAAGACTGTTGACTGCTGAGTGTAAGATAGCAAAGATAGCATTGTGACACACCTTGCACAGGGTGTAAGATAGGGTCCTTTGGGTCTGAAATCAGTGATAAATGAAATCTCTTACCTGGATAGAGATGAGGATGAAGGTGATGACGAGTTGAGACGTAGGACTAATGAACTTGGGCGGAGTCACAGACTTCTTCCCCTGCTCGAAGATGCGGTAGATGCGGTTGGTTTTGGTGAGCATGGCGGAGTAGGTGATGCACATGCCCAGCCCCAGCAGCAGCCTGCGGAAAGCGCAGACCACCGCGCCCGGCTCCGCAATCATGAGGAAGGTGATGAAGTAGATGAGGAAAATCCCGACCAGCAGCACGTAGCTGAGCTCTCGGCCGGCCGCCCGCACGATGGGCGTGTCATTGAAGCGGATGAAGGTGACTATGACGGACAGCGTGGCCACGATGCCCAGGATGGCGAGGAAGAGGGGGATGATGGCCCAGGGCGAGTGCCACTCCAGCTTGATGATGGGCGTGGGCCTGCAGGCGGTGCGGTTGGGCGTGGGCCTCATGTCGAACGGGCACATCTCGCAGTTAAACTCGTCCGCTTGGTACTGATATCCGTCGCACAGCTCACAGTGCCAGCAGCACGGGACGCCCTTCACCATCTTCTTCCTCTCGCCTGGGCGGCACGGGAAGCTGCACACGGAGTCGGGGATCTGCCGGTCACCCTCAGACCACTGCATTTCCTCCACCTTAAACACACGGAGCAGAGGGGGTTAATAACCTGCACAGGAAGGAAAGCTTAGGGTAGAGCTGTGTAATTAAAAGAACCTCGCAACATAACAATTCAATGTATTGTATTATATTACATACTTTACATTAATATAATGTACACACAGCTATATACTGCAATCATTAATGATACAAAGGGAAACACATTGGTTGATTTTTATTTATAAGACACTCTCCAGTCATTTTCCAGAATATATCACTTCCTTAATGAATGTAAATAACAGTAATTATCAGACCCGTTCTAGGTTCCAAGAGTTTTTACTGAACTGGGAAAATCTGCTTTTAGCTACAGAGCAGCACCAGTGTGTCACGCCTGGCCCTGTTTCCTGTCTGTCCTCGTGCCTGTGTTGTCCCACGTGACCCGTGCCCCTGTGTTCTGCCTGTGATTTTCCATTACCTCATGTCTCATTTGTAGCTCCACCCCTTCCCCAGGTGTTTCCACTCCCAGTGTGTTTCCTGTTATGTTAAAAAGACTTCCTCTGTTACTTGTCCTCTGTCGGTCTTTGCACTGTCCCCCGTTGTCTGTCTCTCTGCGTTTCTGTCTCTCTCTGTGTTTCTTAGCCTCTCAGTGTTTCTTTAGTCATTGCCCTAGGTCCTTGTTTAGTGTTTATCTCTGTTTGTTTCTAGTTCCCTATATTTATACATCTCTGCCTTGTTTAATTTTGTAATTATTCAGTTCCTAGTTTATTTCTTTGTTTATCTACTCCTGCTTTGTTTGTTAGTTATTATCTATCTAGTTTAGTTCCTTATTGTTTTCCTCGTTTGTTTTTGTCAGCCTCCCTATTTGTTTGTAGTATATATTTATCTTCCTGTTTATTTTGTTATTTTCTAGTTCCCTGTGTTTTCCCTAGTTTATTCCCTTGCCCTGTTTTAGTTTATCCTGCCTAGTTTTATAGTCTCCCCGTTTGTTTATCTTTAGTATCTCTTGTTTGTTTGTTAGTTTTAGCTCGCCTCTGTTTCTTGTTTTCCTTTGTTTCTTGTTTACTTGTTTATTTGTTTATTTATCATTAGTCTCTCTCTCTTGTTTATTCCTAGTTTATTTTTCCAGCGTTTGTTTAGTTTTATGTTCTCTAGCCTCCCTCGTTTGTTTAGTTATTTTGTTGTTACGTGTTTACTTCTCTCTTTGTTTAATAAACTCACCTTACCTGCACATACGTCCGCCTCCACGTCTCTCTGCCTGGGTCTAAAGCCTGACAAAAAGCCGAACCGCAGCCCGTGATTCCCGCGGTGGCAGTGGAATCGCGCTCCGAGACCCCCTGCGCGGCGAGCCAGCCGCGGTCAAAGACTTTCCCCGCGCTCCTCACGCCGGACTCTGCACGAGAGAGTAGGAATCCAGTCCGGGTTTTTACTTCACCCGCAGCTTCGGGCTCCAGTGCTGCAGCGGATCTCTTCATGCCACGCCCCGTGAAGCACGCGTCTGAGGCGCTGCACCCCATGATACAAGCGGCGGCCGCGCCGCTCTCCGAGATTTCAGCGGCGGCCGCGCCGCTCTTCGAGACTTTAGCGGCGGCCACGCCGCTCTCCCAGACTGCAGCGGCGGCAGCGCCGCTCTCCGAGATTTCAGCGGCGGCCGCGCCGCTCTCCGAGATTTCAGCGGCGGCCGCGCCGCTCCCCGAGACTTCAGCGGCGGCCGCGCCGCGCTCACAGACTGCAGCGGCGGCAGCGCCGCTCTCCGAGATTTCAGCGGCGGCCGCGCCGCTCTCCGAGATTTCAGCGGCGGCCGCGCCGCTCCCCGAGACTTCAGCGGCGGCCGCGCCGCTCTCCCAAGCCCCAGCAGTCCCAGCTGCTCCAGCTCAAGCCCCAGCAGTCCCAGCTGCTCCAGCTCAAGCCCCAGCAGTCCCAGCTGCTCCAGCTCAAGCCCCAGCAGTCCCAGCTGCTCCAGCTCCGGCACCAGCAGTCCCAGCTGCTCCAGCTCCGGCACCAGCAGTCCCAGCTGCTCCAGCTCAAGCCCCAGCAGTCCCAGCTGCTCCAGCTCAAGCCCCAGCAGTCCCAGCTGCTCCAGCTCCGGCACCAGCAGTCCCAGCTGCTCCAGCTCCGGCACCAGCAGTCCCAGCTGCTCCAGCTCCGGCACCAGCAGTCCCAGCTGCTCCAGCTCCGGCACCAGCAGTCCCAGCTGCTCCAGCTCCGGCACCAGCAGTCCCAGCTGCTCCAGCTCCGGCACCAGCAGTCCCAGCTGCTCCAGCTCCGGCACCAGCAGTCCCAGCTGCTCCGGCACCAGCAGTCCCAGCTGCTCCAGCACCAGCAGTCCCAGCTGCTCCAGCACCAGCAGTCCCAGCTGCTCCAGCTCAAGCACCTGCAGCTCCCAGAACTATGTTTGTTCCAAGGCCCCGTATTTCCAGGCCTGCTCCAAGGCCTCCTGACTTTGCCCCCAGTTATGTGCCCAGGCTGTCCCCACAGACTTTTGCCAGTCCTGGGCACCCACCTATGTTTTTGGTTCCCCTGTCTCTCCCTGTCCTGGTCCCTGTATCTGTGAGTGTTCCAGTTCCTGTCCCCGGTGGTTTCTCTGTTCCTGTCCCTGTTACTGTGTTTGTTTCCGTCCCCGTCAATGTTCTTGTCCCTGTTCCCATGTTCGGTCCCGTCCAGTCTCTGTCTCATGTCCAGTCTCCGTCACCTGTCCAGTTCCCCGTCCAGTCTCCGTCCCCTGTCCAGTTCCCCGTCCAGTCTCCGTCCCCTGTCCAGTTCCCCGTCCAGTCTCTGTCCCCTGTCCTGTCTCCATCTCCTGTCCAGTTCCCTGTCCAGTCTCCCGTTCGGTCTCCTGTTTTCCCCGGCCTCTCCCTGCCGCCAGCCCCCGGGGTTTGTTTTTACGCGCCTCGGGAGCTGCGCGTTTAGGGGGAGGTTTCTGTCACGCCTGGCCCTGTTTCCTGTCTGTCCTCGTGCCTGTGTTGTCCCACGTGACCCGTGCCCCTGTGTTCTGCCTGTGATTTTCCATTACCTCATGTCTCATTTGTAGCTCCACCCCTTCCCCAGGTGTTTCCACTCCCAGTGTGTTTCCTGTTATGTTAAAAAGACTTCCTCTGTTACTTGTCCTCTGTCGGTCTTTGCACTGTCCCCCGTTGTCTGTCTCTCTGCGTTTCTGTCTCTCTCTGTGTTTCTTAGCCTCTCAGTGTTTCTTTAGTCATTGCCCTAGGTCCTTGTTTAGTGTTTATCTCTGTTTGTTTCTAGTTCCCTATATTTATACATCTCTGCCTTGTTTAATTTTGTAATTATTCAGTTCCTAGTTTATTTCTTTGTTTATCTACTCCTGCTTTGTTTGTTAGTTATTATCTATCTAGTTTAGTTCCTTATTGTTTTCCTCGTTTGTTTTTGTCAGCCTCCCTATTTGTTTGTAGTATATATTTATCTTCCTGTTTATTTTGTTATTTTCTAGTTCCCTGTGTTTTCCCTAGTTTATTCCCTTGCCCTGTTTTAGTTTATCCTGCCTAGTTTTATAGTCTCCCCGTTTGTTTATCTTTAGTATCTCTTGTTTGTTTGTTAGTTTTAGCTCGCCTCTGTTTCTTGTTTTCCTTTGTTTCTTGTTTACTTGTTTATTTGTTTATTTATCATTAGTCTCTCTCTCTTGTTTATTCCTAGTTTATTTTTCCAGCGTTTGTTTAGTTTTATGTTCTCTAGCCTCCCTCGTTTGTTTAGTTATTTTGTTGTTACGTGTTTACTTCTCTCTTTGTTTAATAAACTCACCTTACCTGCACATACGTCCGCCTCCACGTCTCTCTGCCTGGGTCAACCCTGACACAGTGAGCTGGAATTCACTACAGGACACTCTAAAACTCACTAAAGCTCACTGGTGTCAATAAATAATATCAAACTTTTAATATCTAACCACCTTTAGACAGCCTGAACCTGTTTTACTTAATCTTATTTATTCATAACTTTTAATTTTAAAATTAGTACTTTTCTTAGTTCTTAATATTATTATTATTTTTTTCATTATTTTGTTAATTTTATTCTTTAATAGTTTTGTATTACTGTGTCTTAACTTATTTCATTTATTACTTTTATTATTATTCTTTATATTGGAATTATTATTTTTTTGTTTCATTTATTTACTTGTATTTTCATTGTATTATTTAAGTTAGTTTTAGCTTAATTTTAACTTTTTTGTATTAATCTTATCATCTTTTGATCTTAATTTCTTAATTAAACCAAGTTTTATTATTATTGTTTTTTTATTGTTCTTATTCTATTTTTATTTTTTTTTATCTATTTTTATCTCTTACTCACTGTTATTTAAAAATGATTAAATGTAGTTATTATTTTCTTTGTCATGTTAATCCCTGTATTTGTAAATGCTCAGCTACTTTAATAAAGTAAAGGGTTGCCCTCAACGTACTTCAGAGTTAAAATAAATGTTGATTGATTGATTTTTATTAGAATTTAGGAAAACTGTCATAGTATAAAAACCCCAACATTTTGTCACTGTCCAAGAAATTCAAGCTTTTACATTTTTGTTGATTTTGCTGATGTTTTATACATAGATTTTATAATTTCTCCCATTTTTTACACATTTACATTTTTTACCGTTCCAAGCTGTTGAGTTTTTGAAAATTAATATTGCAAGTATACGAAACTTAATATTGCAATACATCGATTTATCAATATTTTCTTACACCCCTAAATTATAGCAGTCCTCCACAAATAAGTAAGTATTTCCAGCCAAAGAAGTGCATAATGCTGAGTTTTATAAGAATAAGGTGTCTTAAGGTGATTCTTTGCAGCTCAGAAGACCCTCAGGACTGGAGCTGAAGACCACTTTGATCAAGTAGGTTACAGGATGTCATAAATGCTGAGATAACAGTTGGCTGCCCTCCAGTGCCAAGACCTCCTGCCACCTGTCTGGAATTGAACTGAGAGCTGCTGAGAGCACAAGTGTGGTGAGAGTTAGTTATGAGATTTAATCCATATTTCAATATGAATAAAAAATAAATAAATAAAAATCTACTTTCTGAACTCAGCAGTTGTGAGTCTGTGTTTATATAGTTATGAAAAATTTACAATACGTCACAAGGCTTTGTAAAATGAGGGAATTATAGGGAGACGTTGGGGCCATAGGTGGTAAAATAATGAATTAGCGTAATAAAATCATGTGTATTAACATATTAATACTGAAAGCACTGGCTAATACTTAGTGTCTTTTATTATTTGAAGGAAACAGACATTTAAGATTCCGCAGTATAGGCAAATAAAAGCCACTATTTATTTCTAGATAGATAGACAGATAGATAGAGATATAAATAGATAGAGATATAAACAGATAGAGATATAAAAAGATAGAGATATAAATAGATAGAGATATAAATAGATAGAGATATAAATAGATAGAGATATAGACAGATAGACAGATAGACAGTCAGACAGACAGATAGAGATATAAATAGATAGAGATATAAATAGATAAATAAATAGATAGATAGATAGATAGATAGATAGATAGATAGATAGATAGATAGATAGATAGATAGATAGACAGTCAGACAGACAGACAGACAGACAGACAGATAGAGATATAAATAGATAGAGATATAAATAGACAGATAGACAGACAGACAGAGATATAAATAGATAGAGATATAAATAGATAGAGATATAAATAGATAGAGATATAAATAGATAGAGATATAAATAGATAGAGATATAGACCGACAGACAGACAGACAGACAGACAGATAGATAGATACTTTATTGATCCCCGAGGGGAAATTTTGGACATCCAGCAGCGGATATACACAGTACACAAAAGTAACTAGGAAGGATAAGATAAAATAAAACTTATAAAAATACAAATACCGAAAAATGTGTATAACAATTTGTATTTGTAAACAAATACAAAAAATACAAATACAATAAAATATATAAAGTATAAAAATACTAAAGTACAGTCAGTAGTGTGTAATGGAGATGAACACAGTAGACAATGAACAGTTGATGTGCATATAATGAGGGTATATGATGCCAGCCATACAAAAGGTGCAAATACACAGTTATATCATTTATGATATAAATAATAAATGATAATATAAATTTGCAGTGCAAGCTTGTGCAAAAAATCTTATCAAAAAATGTTATTTTTAATAGAAAAACTTACATTAAGCCTGAGGTTATTGGTCCACTGGCCGATGACTCTGTACCCCGGGTTGCTTGTGTTGGTCATTTGGTACTGAAAGATGTCATATCGACCCGGAGCATCTCCGTTCTCATTAAAAAGAACACCGGTGCCAGCACTGCCTGCAAGGAGCAAAAAGAAAATAAAGGTTTATTATTTTTATTATTGTTTTGGCTCATGCAGGACAGAACCCTTATTATACACAAAAACCTAAAACCACATCATTAAAAAAACACAATAAATCACACACATACACACAGACTACCAGACCGGGCCAGTTAACATTCAAGTCAGTTGTATGGTACATGATTAGCTAGCTGCAGTCAGTTCCAGCATTAGTTCAGCAGAACAAAACAAAATGGGTTGCCATATCTTCAAAAAAATAAATCCTTGAACACTGTCATGAAGCGTAATAACCTAGTTAGTTAGCTAATGCTTGTTTTTCCATTGGTAGTGCTTTCAATACTTCCTTGCACCAATAGTTCAGTGTAGGAATGACAAAATCAGGGTTTTTATACATTAATGTACAGAAAATAAGCAACTCTAATACAAATAACTATTTTATGTTAAATATAATTGAATTAATTTCATGTTTAACAAACTTAAAATGTTCAGTCTGTCGAGTTATCTTGATGTTCTTAGTACATACCGTATTTTTTAGGCTATAAAGCACACTTAAAATCCTTTAATTTCCCAAAAATGGTCAGTGCGCCTTATAATCCGCTGCTCCTTATGTATGAATTCTGCCAGTCAGGTATTAAAAAGCAGTAAAGCCTCTCCACTGAAGTACAGCGTTAAAAGGCTGAGTTTTCAGTGAAGTTTCTTCAGAACCGAGACTGAAGCAGCATTAGCATTAGCTGCTAACCGCAGCACTTGCTCTTATAGTGTCACTGTGGAAAACAGGGTTAGCTGTGTCAGCTAGTTACTTAGCTAGCTAACTGTTTAGCAGCAACAACACATCTAAAATGGTAAATTAACAAAATGAAATGTTTGGATAAAAATCTAACACATCTCATTACTACTTAGCCAATGATTTCTACTTATCTGATGAGCCAAAACATATTTTGGTGTTGCTTTTTTTTGTTTATTCTGCTGGTGTTGATCCACTGTGTTTTATTATCAAGTCTAAAGTCAGTGCAGTTTTGTTTTCCCACAAAATCTTACAGCACTTCATGCTTCTTCCCTCTGCTACTGACAACTTTTATGAAGATGCGGATTTCATTTTCCAGCAGGACTTGGCACACTGCCCACACTGCATACCAAAAGTACCAATTGGTCTTATATAATATTCAAATTTTCTGAGATACTGTTTTTTTCAGATACTGGGTTTTCATTAGCTGTAAGCTATAAACATCAAAAATACAATACAAATACGATATAATACATCTATATAATATGTATTATTTGTATGTATATGTATATGTAATTTTAAACTGAATTACTGAAATAAAAAAACTTTGATGTTCTAATTTTTTGAGATGCCCCTGAATTTTATTTTTACGCCACTTTCTACGTAATTTCATAAGTCACACTCTCACAAGTCATACTCTCTATTATTACAGTCGGAGTACCATCAAGAGTATTCTAAAGTTGATATTTTTAAGAAAATTTTCTTATGTCATATGGAATTTAAAGCTAAAATCAAAAGCATGCTTTCCTCCTTTAACTGGAAAAGCAGTACCACAAGCTTTACAGTGGTGCTACTGCTGTAAAATTACCAGCAGCAGCATTGCGAGGCAGTAAGTCTGCGTGAGGGAAGTCCCTGGTTCCTTCTGTTTCCAGCCTCTTCAATCTGCTGTATATGGATGATCCATTCATGCATACTTTAACCTGATGAATATTACATATGGAGGCTCTATTTTTGGCCCCAATCAGGTTTTGAAAGCAGGCATGCAGTAAGCAGCCGCAGTGGCACGGGTCGCCCTGCGAGGGGCAGTGTGCCCCCAAGCGCCACTTTACCACTTTACCACTTCCTCCTGTCAATCCCAGGAGGCTGATCTACTGCATTACATCAATTACTGCCTATAATTCGACAAGACTTGCTGTTCCTAATCGCTTTGATAAGCAGCCACGATGAGTCACGCTGCCGAAGGAGCAGAGGATTTCCCGCCGTCTTCTTCCGGAGCTTTTTCTGAAACTCCCGGGACCAAATCATTACTTAATGTGTTTTTCCTCTGATTTCTTGTTTGGGTTCTTTTCTTCGGGCGCTGACGTAAGACGGAGACAGAGAGCATGGTGTTCTTTTTGTGAGGGCAGTCGCTGTACATCAAAAGCTGAGAAATTAATGGAAACTTTGTTTCAGAGTCTCAAGTGGGTCTAGATATACTGTATATAACCGTCCATAAGGTTTGGAAGAAGGATGCATTTTCTCATCTCACTGCTTTACAGTTTCAAAATTAATATTAAACCATTTAAATGCATATTCAAGACATATTCCGGTGTTGTGCCAAATTCAGCACCCCTGCCAGGAAAAGCACCCCCTCTGTCTTAGTGTATTTCTAAGTTACGTTCAAGTATTTTTATCAAGAAGACGGTGCGTACGCGCTGCAGAGAGAGGGTGCTTTTCATGGCGGGGGTGCAGATTCCGGCACTACTATGTTGCCGAATTCAGCACCCCGACAAGGAAAAGCACCCTCTCATGCGAGAGGCTGCAGGTGACATGATTATTTTTCATTATTTCTTAGGAGTTAGCGTGGCTTAGAACAGCATCTTGGGTATTTTCATGTTAAAAAAAAAATCTATCTATCTATCTATCTATCTATCTATCTATCTATCTATCTATCTATTACACATTTTCAGTTGGGAAGAGGTCTCAAATAATGCAATGAAAACAAGTCTATATTCATAATGTTTTAGGAGTTCAAAAATCAATATTTGGTGGAATAACTCTGGTTTTCACAGTTTTCATGCATCTTAGCTTAAATTAAGGCCTGGAAATTTTACTTTAATTAGGTTTGAATTGTGGAGCAGATGGGTATGTCAAGGAGAAATGTGTCCTTTCCCCAAACAATATGGAGGGCACTGTAGAATTTAAGAATTTAAGAAACCAGAACAGAGAGAGAGATAGAGAGAGATAGAGCGAGAGAGAGAGAGAGAGAGAGGGAAAGCGAGATATGCTCTGGTTGGTGGAGTACACTCCTGCCCTCTATTTGCCAGAGTTGTGCACACAAATGAAGAGTCCCTGTGGGGCAGGACGGGGGAACTGATACACAACACGCTTCAACAACCTGCTAACCTACGGCTGCCTCTGTGCACACGCCTCAAACTTGCTTGGCTTCTAAAAGCTCGAACAACAATGAATCATCATCATCATCATCATCTTCGTCATCATCATCTGTAAGTTCTCATCTTCAGCTTCCAGCTCCTCTGCTCTCTCTGAGTCTCACAGGCTGTGCTTTAGAGATACAGAGAGTCTGCTGAACAGTGATAACAGCAGTGTAACACACTGATTAATAAAGGAAGAAGTTCAGCAGGAAAAAATGTAGTTCATCTCTAAAGATCGGCTTGTTGCCTGAATGTGTTTACTGTGTTCAGTTTTGCTGTGGAATAATGGGGCTGGTGCAGCCAACATGTGATACGCCTCTGAATTTATAGAGTCGTTTATATATTTATATTGTGTCTTGTGCTTTCTGTAAAATCTGGGTCAAATCATTCTGCTGCAACAAGAGCCTTGGTTGACCAGATAAGCTCTTGACTAGCAAAGGGTACCAATAGTTGGTGTACCATTATGACCAACCTCAGTGCATAATTGTTTGTTTGGACCCCCCTCTCCATATGTAAAGTGGCAGTCTGTATTATTTTGTTTTAAAACTGAAAGCAGAAGCATTTCTAAGTGGAGAAGAAACCAAATATTGGTGTTTAATGGTACCAGTGTGCTGAAACGACCATCCCCGCTAAACCTAATAATATATTCATTCTAAAAACTGGGGGTTCTGGTCGCTTTTCGCTGGAGTTCTTCATTTTGGCCACGTCACGCGTCTTTACGTATTTACGTCACACATACAGCCTCTAAAAGAGGATCCGGCTCATTTTTACTGAACGCGAGTGGCTAGTGGAGCAATGGAGACTTCAGAAGGGAAAACTCAGAAAGCTTTGTAGCTCATCTCTCTCTCTCGCTGACTGAACATAACCTTTGTCTGCTCTGAAAGGAGACCGCATCACACCCGCCCAGTTTAAAATGATTCTTCCGCATGCTCGGTGCAATTACCCATTCTCACCAGACAGGGTCCTAAATCCCAAAACTTTCAGACATCACCTTTAACATAAAGACACATTGACACATCAGAATTCCAGCTGCATGATCCGTAATGGATGTCTCGCCTATAGATTGCTAAAATAGGGCCCAAAATATTAGTTTACCCAGAACCCATTTTTATTTGTGTCGCAAAAATATCATTTTATCTAATTGAAAGGAGAATACACACACCACTAAAAGTTCACTACAGGTTTTCCGTGTTGCTCACAACAACTTACCGTCTGCAAGCTAAACTACAGGCTGTAGCGTCCAGAGTTTTTCTAAAACTTTATCCGGTACCACTTTAAAATAAGAATACCTTTATAAAGGGTTCATAAATGGTTTATAATTAGTTTATTAATGCTTACTAATTAGGTTGTAAATGCCTTAAAAATCATTAATAATCAGTTATAACACATATGTAGAAACGGGCAACAATATAGACGGCTGTGTAATATAGTTTACTATTTGGCAAACAACAGGTCATTGTTGCCCAATCTACTGTACGTATGTGTTATAACTGATTATTAATGATTTTTAAGGCATTTACAACCTAATTAGTAACCATTAATAAACGAATTGTAAATCATTTATAAACCCTCTATAAAGGTAGTCTTATTTTGAAGTGGTACCCTTTATTCTTTTGTTTTATGCTCCCGAAAGTAACTATTATTTACTTTAGGCAACAATAGGATATCCCTAAAATAAAAGGGGTAAAAAAAAGTGCACCAATACAGTCATTGTTGATAATAAATTGTGTTAGATTAATTTAATTATTTCATTCAAAGTAGTGGGTTTAAAAGCAGACTGATGAGTATATGGACTAGTTGAACGAGGACTAGTTAAAGTCACTGACTTAAGCCACTTTTGTAGGTAAAACTGGGTGTTTAATAACAGTTTTGTGCAAACTTTTGATGTAAAGTTGATCTATCTATCTATCTATCTATCTATCTATCTATCTATCTATCTATCTATCTATCTATCCATCTATCTATCTATCTATCTATCTATCTATCTATCTATCTATCTATCCATCCATCCATCCATCTATCTATCTATCTATCTATCTATCTATCTATCTATCTATCTATCTATCTATCCATCTATCTATCTATCTATCTATCTATCTATCTATCTATCTATCTATCTATCTATCTATCTATCTATCTATCCATCTATCCATCTATCTATCTATCTATCTATCTATCTATCTATCCATCTATCCATCTATCTATCTATCTATCTATCTATCCATCTATCCATCTATCCATCTATCCATCTATCTATCTATCTATCTATCTATCTATCCATCTATCTATCTATCTATCTATCCATCTATCTATCTATCTATCTATCTATCTATCTATCTATCTATCTATCTATCTATCCATCTATCCATCTATCTATCTATCTATCTATCTATCTATCTATCTATCTATCTATCTATCTATCCATCTATCTATCTATCTATCTATCCATCTATCCATCTATCCATCTATCTATCTATCTATCCATCTATCTATCTATCTATCTATCCATCTATCCATCTATCTATCTATCTATCTATCTATCTATCTATCTATCTATCTATCTATCTCTCTATCTATCCATCCATCCATCCATCCATCCATCCATCCATCCATCCATCCTGGGATGCCCACTAGGAAACCAACAGAAAGATGTTATATTTTACTGTATATAGCTTGTGCTGTGTAAAATACAGTTTGAAGAGCTGGTGTTGTAATAGATTGTTAATGTAACATCTTGAATGCTGAAGACTGAAATAAAAGTTCCTAAATTTGGCATTTTACCAAATACAGAATGATGCACAACTTTGAAAGGTATGTACACTTACACCCTAAAAACCACACTGTGAAAACTACATGCCAACATTTGTTCAGTTGGGAACTCCACCCAGATAGGGACTTGAACCCAGGACTCTACTAAGCCACAGCTGCTCCAAACCATGATATCAAAACACAATACATAACAAATATTTTTTTTAGACCCCTAGATACAAAAAAAAATCCGACTCTAACATGACATCATTTGGAGAAAAGGTGAGGTACGTAAAATTAGATTTAATCACAGTGCACATTATCCTGGTGCACATCAGCATGTCTCCGCCGGTGTGTGTATGTGTGTATGTGTGTGTACATGAGTATGGTCCTTCTGGTTATGATCCAGATCTTGACTCACCATTGAAGTTGACAGAGCGGATGTAGCTGAGCAGTAATCTCCCCTCCACCGGGTCCATTTTATCACAGACACCTATCGCCCCCGGGCACAGGTCCTGGTGCATGTTGTGCAAAGCGTGAGCCATGGCGTACACAGCGTCGATCACAAACTGCACCTTCCCCTCCTGCTCGTACGGAGTATCTCTACCTATCCGCTCATTACCTGAGAGAGAGAAGGACAGAGAGACAAAGAGGGAGGAAAGAGATAGAAATTCAGAAAAAAAAGAGCAGTTGAGGATGGCTCTGAAAAGAAAGACAAAGAGAGAATTAAAGGCCTTTGAAGTCACCGGTCCCTGTCATAAGCATCAAATGGTGCACTTTAAGATAGAGCTCCTCTCAATACCTGCTCTATTCCCCCCCTCTCTCTCTCTCTCTGTCTCTTTCTCTCTCCCTTTCTCTCACTCTGACTTATCAGCCAGCCTCACCTGTGCATTTCTTCTTCTCGGGGTCGAGCTTGATGCCCGGACGCGTCAATTTGCACCTGAAGTCGTCTTCCCAGAACTCAGCAAACCAGATATTCCGCCGGTTGTTCTCCAGAGAGCGGGACATGAAGTATTGATCAAATCCTGCGTGAAAAAAAGAGACAGAGGACCACCAGCGCTGAGTCAGAACAAAAGAAAGAGAGAACGATTATTATTAAGCATATTTTACAATTTAACGATCTACAGCCAATCTACTAACTCCCCAGCATGTGGTCCATTGTTTACTTTTTGTCTCCTTCCCTTTGTCTCCACCTTCAGTGGAACTCCGCCCCCTTGTTACCTATCCCCAGGTGTTTCCTGTTCCATCCATGTGTATTAAAGCTGCTTTCACTTCCCCCTTTGATTAGCAGTCAGTTTCGCCTGCATATCCTTACCTTCAATAGATGCTCTTTTGGGGAGAATAGTCACCGCCCCCTCTGCCACGTCCTCATGGTCCAGGATCGGAGTGCTCTTGGCCCCCCAGCTGTCCGACCCCACAAACTTGAAGTGGCCGGTTAGGTTAGCTCTTTTAGCCGCCTCCAGCACCTGCCTGCACCGGAGAGATACAAGATAAAGCTGAGAACAAATAGGTTACAAATAAAATGGTGATCTGAATCTGAGCCTTAAATTTGCAAACAAACTGGTTGATTGTTATTTAAATAAATGCTGAATGAATTAATATTGAGTTAAGTGTTTTAATTTAATTGAATTCTAAACTAAACTCAGGTGAACTCAGGCTGGGCTGAATTTTGGGTCACTCCTGTTTAGTTTCACTCTGGTTTTACTGATTTGCTGGTTAAAATAAAACATTATAAACAGAGCTTTTCAGCTGGAGTTGAACCGATTAATCCTGATTAGATATAAACTCTGTTTAATGTTAAACTGAAATATTGATGTATTTAAGAATGGGCAGTAGCCTTAGCCATTAATTACTTGAGACTGAATACTGCTCAACACTGCTATTTAGGCCTAAACATAAATGTACACAGAAATATGAACTCTAGGTCTATCAATGGCATTTAGAAGTTAATTAATAATACACTCTGCTGAAGTTTTGAGTAAAGATGCAGCACATAAAAAAAAAATGTCAGAGTAAAACTTAAAGTTAAACTACTGAAAATCTTATTGAAGATAAGATAGGAAGTACAAGTGGAAGTAGCAAAAAAAAACTTGAGTAGAGACAGATACAGTATTATGGTACTTAAGTACAGTAGTGAAGTACAGGTAGTTCAACTTCGTTACTATGCAAATATGCAGATGCATAACTAGATAAAAGACTTGATTCCTTTCTCTGTAATTTTTTAGCTACATATTGTCTGACTTGCTGTAGCTGTATATAGCTGTAGCTTATGTAGATTCCATCTGCATACATATAAAAAAAACTAGTATTTTAGTTTAAAATAATGGAAAATGCACCATAAGCAAAGTTAGCTTCTTGCTTAAACTGCTAAAAAATCTCTGATAAATTTACCATAAAGTGATTCACAGAAGAAATGTGTGTACTATAGAATTCACCCTCCACAACCATGATGCTTTGCAGATTTAAAGTAACATACTGTGTAATAAAGGTCCATGCCATCACATGTGTAAAGTATTATACATTATACAGTAGATAGTAATGCTCTGAAAACTATAGATATGTGTTACAGTGCATTTATATCTTATTCCATTTACTCAATTTTTCATGCTGAAACAAAAAATATTAAGCAAATATGGTGGTATCCAGGACATGTATCTCCGGGGGAACATGTATCACTGAGTAAATGCCATTTAAATTTATATACACTTGTGCAAATAGTGCTTTTACAAATTCCGCAGAAGGCCACAGTGTCCAGTCTCGCTAACAAGTGCTGTATTGATTTAACTCAAATTATTCGCCTGAGCAGAAACAGCTGAAAATCAGTCAATTCTAATCTGACTGCTCAAAACTCCAGAGAATCAGTGCCTTACAGTCTTAGATAATTACGTCTTATCTGAAACGGCTTAAAGTACCTGTGTAAGAAACTATCCACTATATGGACAAAAGTGTTGGAAAACATGCTCTTATTCTTATGCTTCTTCTGAAATTTTATTTGTACTGTTTGTTTTTTTCCTAGCCGTGAACTATTTTATCACATGGCCCTGTTTGGTTATTGTCCAGTCTGTGCCCTAGCTCCGCTGTGTCATTGTTCCCACCTGTCTTGTTTGTTACTCCACCCCCTTGTTACCTTCCCCAGGTGTTCCCAGTCTTCCTGTATATATAGAGCCCCAATTGTTTCGGTGTTCCTTGTCAGGTTTTTTTTTATATGTGCTTTGTGATTTAATGGCTGTTGGCTTTTTGTGCTTCTTTTCTTATCACGGTTGTTCTGTACTTTCTTGTTTTCTTATACTAACCACGCACTAGTCGACTTCAAAAAGACTCTGAAAATACTTTTTTCAATAGACTAAAGTCTGACAACCTCTCACATCTAAAAACAAGTTACACACTTTTTACTTACTTAAGACTAGTGACAAGATTTTGCAATACAATACAAGATTATTCGCAATACTGCAACTAGATTCTTTCTGAGATTATTTCCCATCATGCTGCTGGTGGAGTTTAACAGGAAGAAAAGCTGTTTAAAAGTAGAGCAGAAACAGAACAGAAGCACCTTTTGGCCACAGCAACCTTTGTGTGCAGTGATTTGTTCAGGAACCCTTCCTGTAGCTCTCCTATTGGTTGTTGACAATGTTCTCGTCGCTATTTGCGTTAGCCGAGTCTCAAGACTTACGATAATATTAAACACGGTTGATTTTATCAATTAAACCTTTAATTCTAGCCACCTTACACTGAACCATCGAGATGACATGGCACGAGATCTCGCAAGATTATGGGTGGGACCAATAACAGACTGTCAGCTCTGCTCCGCTCCACTCTGCTCTGCAGCCTGTGACCTCGAGGCAGCTCTCAGGGGTGGGGTTATTTAAATGAGTAGGCTGCTTTCCACAGTCTTTCTCCCTCCTCTGGTCTCTACTGCGCAGACTCTGGTTTCAGGATCACCAACATGGCGGAAGATTTTGGCTTCATTTTCATTGAATGAATGGGAACAGCAACACGGTGTCCATCTTTTTTACAGTCTCTGGTGGCAACAGATTCATGTTTCATGTTCATGTTTATCTGCTTCTGCTCCAGAGAGTCTATATGGTCAAGTCTACTAATGTAGCAGAATAAATTCATTAAAAGGCGTGTCCACCAGCATTTGTACATATGGTGTACCTGTTCACTCCAGTGCGCAGCGTCTTTATATAAGTCTAAGCCTTTAATAAGAGGAACACTGCAGCACATGTTTGTCATGGCAGCCAGTTGGAAAGGCTGTTAGCAACATGCCACACAAATTAAAGACTCAATTAGGAATCCCTTCAAGGAACAGGCCCGCTTTTAGTGCCGCGAAGCCAGAGGCTTTCCAACAATTGCGGCACACCATCTGTCGTATAAACTTTTCTATTATTTAACACCACTGTGTGAATATACCACAGCACAATAAAACATATAACTGCAAAATGGAAACTGGCATCATTGATAGGGTGACCATACAGCTCTGGAAATATTAAGAGAGCACAATCAATTTTTCTGATTTTGCTACTTGTAGGTATTTGTTTAAGTAAAATGAACATTCTTGTTTTATTCTGTAAACTACTGACAACATTTCTCCCAAATTCTGAATAAAAATATTGTCATTTAGAGCATTTATTTGCAGAAAATGAGAAATGGCTGAAAAAAAAGAAGATGCAGAGTTCAGAAATCAATATTTGGTGAAATAACCCTTGTTTTAATCACAGTTTTCATGCATCTTGACATGTTCTCCTCCACCAGTCTTACACACTGCTTTTGGATAACTTTATGCTTTAGACTCCTGGTACAAAACTTCAAGCAGTTCAGTTTGGTGGTTTGATGGCTTGTGATCATCCATCTTCCTCTTGATTTTATTCTAGAGATTTTCAATTTGGCAAAATCAAATAAACTCTTTATTAAGTGATCGCTTTTTTTTCCAGAGCTGCATATACATTCTCTTTTCCTGTGAACTTTTTTTTTTTTTTTAAGTAAAAAATGCATCACACTGGGATTTCTAAATTGTGTTAAATGTTGGAATTTCGCATTGATTTAATGTCAGTTTTTGCTTTGAAATTTGGCATTTTTTACCACTTTAAACTAGTGCTGTTAATGTTAATGCCTCAACACAATTACCACAGCTAGGAACAAATACTGTCTCTGCTGCTCCATGCTGTTTACACGCACAGTATGTGCAGAATTCACTGCACAGATATACTGTACATGCTTGAACACCAGACAGCTCTGACCAATTAAAGGAGACATCATGCTTGTGTGGTTTATTGGTGTGCATTTTGGTGTGTTCAGATTTATGCCTGTGTGAAACCAAACCAAACAGAGGGAGAAAACACTCCAAGTAAACAAACTCATCAACTGATCCGGACCATAGAAACCAACTACAGCTGTAAAAATGCCGCAGGTTGCCAGCTGGCCACCAATACAGGTATCTACTGTAATCTACACATGGGCATATCGTCTTGGATGTTCTGGTGACTGGTGTTCTGGGCATCCAGCTAAACGAGCATCAGGCCAGCGTGAACCCGGCTGCTCTAAGCTGTTTTGTTTTCAGTGAGGATACGTTCAGGGGTAAAGATAAAGAGGCTTATTTTGTTAATCTGTGCTTTCAGCTATATTGTTCTGGTGGATGTAATTTCAGCTGGCTGGCGGTCTGAGCCGTGGGCGGAGTGTGTTAGTAAATAAAGCTCTTTCTCTGTTGCTTGTTTGCCAGTCAACATATGCTAATGTGGATTGAAAGGTCTGTTGACTTTCACAGCCACCTAGCCGCAGTGATATACATTTACAAATGCTAACAGTGTTTACACGATTGACCCGATTCCTACATGCACTGCCTACAAACGCCCATCACTGTAGTCACTTCACACCGAACATGTTGCCTCAATTGTCTTCTATATAGATTGTGCTCTGACAGAAATCCATCATCCATTTTTTTCTCCCCAATTTAGTTAATCCAGTTGACTGACCCATTCTGCTGATACTGAGCTGTATATCCTCCATCACTAGTGATGCCACAACACAAGGAGCGACTAGGTTTTGATACATCAGCTCACAGATGCAGGCTTGTGCTGATCTACATCACTCTAGGAGTGATGAGGGGAAAGAGCGCCATCTACTGTACTGTACCCACCCACAGAGAAAGCAAGGCCAATTGCGCTCTTTCTCGGGGCTCCGGCACCTGATGGCAAGCTGCATGACTGGGACTTGAACCAGCAATCTCCCAATCTCTCGATCATAATGGCAGCGCTTAGCCTGTTGGACCACTCTCAGCGCCCATGTGTTACTTGTTTTTAACAGTTTCTTTCTTTTGCAATTTTAAGGAAATTTTCTACCTGTCAAAAACAGAGAAGTACTGTTATATATCACAGTAATTCTAAAGTATAATGTACAGTAGCGTGCTCCCATAATGCTCTGGGAGTGCCCCCTTTGTCTGGGATTTAGTAACTTCTTTTTTTTTTACAGTGTTAATTAGGTTAGGTAGCTAGCTGTGAACTAGGGTTTAAAAATAAATGTCTGAAATGGGTTAATCTTTATTTAAATGATATGATAATGATTCATATAAACCCAAGAACAGTCTTTAACATCCTTAGCTTGCCTGGATATTTAGAGTAACCAATTAAAATCTGATTACACTGATTACATTATTTTTGGACTCCAGACATGGCGAGAACATGGAAACTCCACTCAGATAGGGACTTGAACCCAAGACCCCAGCACTGATAGGTGAACATTGTAAACACCAAGACAGTGTACTCTCCAAGACATATGGAAACAAGTTCTTAGGACAAGTTCAAGGGTTTAGTGCAGGGATGTCCAAACTACGGCACGCCGGAGTATTTTAGAAATAGAGTGAAAGTGGACCCGCTGTTAAGCAGGTTTTTATAATGTGAGATTCAAAGTTTGAACGCTAGGTGTCAGAAACGGACCAAAGAGTCTAAAAGCGGAGAGAGTGTGCATTTCTAGTGCAGAAAAAAGGGGCCAAAGATTCTAAAAGCAGAGAGGGTGCGCATTTCTAGCACAGAAAAACGGGCAAAAGAGTCTAAAAGTGGAGAGGGTGTGCATTTCTAGCGCAGAAAAATGGGCCAAAGAGTCTAAAAGCGGAGAGGGTGCGCATTTCTAGCACAGAAAAACGGGCCAAAGAGTCTAAAAGTTGCCGTAATGAAGGAGTTTTATATTAAGAGACATCATGAAATTAAACATCAGTTTGAAAAATCTTAGTTTACACAACACTGTCAAAGATAAAGATAGTAAGTCAAGTAAAATG
This sequence comes from Astyanax mexicanus, assembly GCF_023375975.1. Taxonomy (NCBI): domain Eukaryota; kingdom Metazoa; phylum Chordata; class Actinopteri; order Characiformes; family Acestrorhamphidae; genus Astyanax; species Astyanax mexicanus. Next base: position 4,813,083 of record NC_064419.1, on the reverse strand, counting down.
GTGTGTAAATGAAATAATCAGGAAAAAAGTATTATTTAAAGTGGTATATTTCATTATTTGTTTTATTACAGAGTCTGTGGCCCGTGACTTTAAATATATTTCTCCTTCTGGCCCCCAACAAAAAAGTTTGGACACCCCTGGTTTAGTGACACAATATGAATTAAATAAAATATGTCTCAATATGAAAAAAAAAATGTAATTTTACAGCAGCTTATTACACAACAAAGTCTCGTTTCAGCAGATCCTGATTAAGGCTTGGAATAATTTGACCCTGAACCACAAACTCGACAGTCTGTCACTCCCGAGCGCCGCCGCCAAAGGCAAATGTTTTACATCTCTCCATCTCCACTTGGGGCTTTTCATCCCTTACTCCTGCTGCCATTGAGGCTGTCAAGTCTACGAACAAGGTGCTGTCAAGATGAGAGAGCCACAGTACCTGTCTTAAATATCAGAGCCTAACAGCGGAATAGCGAAAGGTCAGCGAAAGCCGGAGATAAAATCAGGAAGGCCGAGCACGCAGACAGCCTTCACACCCCGGCCCTCCCCAGACTGACATTTCACAGGCAGATACAGCGTGCGCAGCAGGTCGGGTCAAACCCCTCCGCAACAGCATTGCACAAATCACGCTCATCTTGCAACATTCCAGAAATGTCAGAACTTCTGCTGCACCTTCTTCATTTTTAATAAGGACAAGCAGCTTTAACGAGGACACAGTCCACACAATCCATAAACATGTCTGATATACATGCAGGCTGATATTCCACTATATATACAGGACGTAATCGCTACCTGATCAGCATTGTAGCTCCAAATTCTCTACTGGAAAATTCTTTCTGAAGTAAATCACCCTGCTCAAAAGGAGCAAATTCCAGCTCAAGGACAAATTCTGCTGGTAGCTGCTTTCAGAAGGTTGTAGTTGAAAAAATGGTCATTCAGATGGAAGCATTATGCAGTATACTCGCAGTGTAGCTGGTTGCAGCTCTTGACTAGCATAGCGTATGTTGTTTTTGATGAGGTTAATGCTAGTCAGACAGCTTGGTTTGACAGTATTTTGAGTGGTTTGAGTTCTGGGCTATTGATGGTAAGGTTGTAGGTTTGAGAAGCTGTCATTGTTGGACCCTCAGTGACCCATGGGTGCCACAGTAATGATATATATATATATATATATATATATATATATATATATATGGGGGGGGTCATCTGTTCCCAGCACAAATACAGTGAATATATTTGTCTTGTCTTGTCTTGTCGTGTCGACCCCCTTTACATGGACTAAACCATTGTGTCTGTCTCCCAGGTATGCAGGGGGGGGGGGGGGGGGGGGGTCATCTGTTCCCAGCACAAATACAGTGAATATATTTGTCTTGTCTTGTCTTGTCGTGTCGACCCCCTTTACATGGACTAAACCATTGTGTCTGTCTCCCAGGTATGCAAGCCCAATTACCCTCCTGTCATGTTACAAGTTTTTAAAATGTGAAGATCTAGGAAAAATAGTTAAAAGTGTTTTTTCAGCATGAAACAACCTCAGCTTGTCTTAATTAGTGTAATCAATATATAATATGAATATCTCACATATTTGCTGTCCCCCCCCCCCTCTGTTGACTTTCATAGCCACCTAGCCGCAGTGGTATACATTTACAAATGCTAACAGTGTTTACACGATTGACCCGATTCCTACATGCACTGCCTACAAACGCCCATCCCTGTAGTCACTTCACACCGAACATGTTGCCTCAATTGTCTTCTATATAGATTGTGCTCTGACAGAAATCCATCATCCATTTTTTTCTCCCCAATTTAGTTAATCCAGTTGACTGACCCATTCTGCTGATACTGAGCTGTATATCCTCCATCACTAGTGATGCCACAACACAAGGAGCGACTAGGTTTTGATACATCAGCTCACAGATGCAGGCTTGTGCTGATCTACATCACTCTAGGAGTGATGAGGGGAAAGAGCGCCATCTACTGTACCCACCCACAGAGAAAGCAAGGCCAATTGCGCTCTTTCTCGGGGCTCCGGCACCTGATGGCAAGCTGCATGACTGGGACTTGAACCAGCAATCTCCCAATCTCTCGATCATAATGTTGAAACTTATATTTTTTATAAAAAACAAGTGAATTATCCTAATTAAACCATTACCTGTTAGAAGAAAGGAACACCACTGCCCTAAACATTGATAATTAACACAATTGCAGCTCCTGACAAATGAACATAACAGGGGGGTTAGGGTAGGTAAAGGCAACCCCCCACTAAAATAAGCCATGGGCCCTACAGCCTACCCAATGAAATGAGTCACATTTTTATATACATACATATGATCAAGGTAAATATAACAGGTAAATATTACAGGTAGGTATAACAGGTATGTATTGCAGGTAGCTATATCATGTATAATGTATTACAATACATACACTGCTTGGTAATGGGCAGTTCTACTGACCTCAACACAATAATAAATTATATTTTGCAATTATTCTAAAAAAATGTGTTTGTAAAAGTCTTATATTGTGCAACCCTGCACTTAATAAAGTGTATTAATAATTACTTAATAAAAATATTAATGCAAACTATTTTTAAGGCATATATTTAAGTCACAACTCACATTAAATGATATTTCGATCATTTACACCTGTTTTATCACAACACCCACACTAATAATGCCTTCAAAACATGTCAGTACCGCCATACTTTGAGATGAACACATAATGTAGTATAAATGCTTATGATGTAGCCATTTACTAGTTGGAAAAGTTTAACTTCACACCACTGTATACAGCTCTGGAAAAAAAAATAAGAGACCTAAAGTGCTAAACTCATGATTAAATGATGAGTTTCTTTAATTTTACCAAATTGAAAACCTCTGAAAATCAAGAGGAAGATGGATGATCACAAGCCATCAAACCACCAAACTGAACTGCTTGAATTTTTGCACCAGGAGTAAAGCAGCATAAAGTTATCCAAAAGCAGTGTGTAAGACTGGTGGAGGAGAACATGATGCCAAGATGCATGAAAAAAAAACTGTGATTAAAAACCAGGGTTATTCCACCAAATATTGAAAACATTCTGAGCTCTTAAAACTTTATGAATATTAAATTTTCTTTTCTTTGCATTATTTGAGGTCAGAAAGCTCTGCATCTTATTTTTGTCATTTCCGCCATTTCTGCATCATGTTCTGCAAATAAATGCTTTAAATGACAATATTTGTATTTGAAATTTGGGAGAAATGTTATCTGAAGTTTATAGAATCAAACAAAAATGTTAATGTTACTCAAACATAAACCTATACATAGCAAAATCAACCTTAAAGGCTGAATTTTGTTTACTTGTTTGCTACGTTACGCTGAACCGTCGCATTAAAAGCAATATGTCATGGTCATTTGATCTGGGGTCGTGCATCAGGATCCTCCTCGTCCTGCTCTGCTCGTCTCTCTGCTTCGCTACTCGATGCCTAATTTAATTTCCATGCAGACATAACTGCACGCTTGTCGAAGTTGACGTGGCCCACATTAGCTTATCAAAACATCAAAGGGGCTCGGCTCTAATTATGCTTCTTCTGATTCCAAACCAAATATGCAGGGTCTTGTTTTCCACCCCATACATTTGCTCTGCATCTCCCCTGACGCACCCACGCCTACCGCTAACAGATCAGAACACAGGTCAGCCGGGAAAAATAATAATCCACTCGCGCCCCTGTTAGCGCTGCAACATCATCACATTTATTACAATATGAGTGTATTTACAGCATCGCCGCTACACAGCCTGTTCCAGACAATCAGGTGATCTGGAACAATAAAGACTCCGAACGCTGAACACGCCGTGCATTAATGACTGCCTACAAAAAGGGCACGATCCACACATAAATCTGCTTAGAATTAGGTGAAACACACTGTATTACTGTACTGATTTTAAAGAGCCCATATGCCAAACTACTTTACACAAACTACATTAACCATTACATTAGTATCGCCTGCTTAGTACTGAGTACTCTTCTTTCTTTATGCTCCCACAACAGGGCTTCAATAAGACCTCCACAAAAGTTGTCCAGTGGTATCCGGCACCAAGACATTACAATATTACACCGAGGTGTTTAAAAACTCCAGCAGCATTGCTGTGTCTAATCTACTCCAATACAAAACCATGTCACATGCAGTAATTGAACATTTTGGATAATTATAAGTTAACATAAAGTTGAACAGCAATTCAAACCTCTGACACTGAATACATTATCAGATCCTTTTTTTAGTTAACAGCTGTGCTGAACTTTGTCAAGAGTTAATTACTTGAATTTCTTGCCTCTTAATGTGTTTGAGAGCATCAGCTGTAAAGTTGTAAAGAGGTTCAGGCACACAGTGAATAGACCTGTTTGAGTAATGCTCTAATCCTTATTAAGGTAAGAAATACTCAACTACTCAACTAAGTAAAGAAGTTCCAAGAGATTTAAAAGTATCCTCAAGTGAAGTCGAAAAGACAATCAAGAACGCTATGATGAAACTGGCTCTCTTCAGGAATCAGGAATGCCCCAGGAAACAAAGACCAAGAGTTACCTCTGTACATAAGAGCCACCTAAACACCTAAATGCTTCAAATTTCCATATCTACAAGATGAAGCAGACACTGTAAAAAGGAGAGTCTAAATGTGTGTCAGTGTTTAAAAACTCCAGCAGCACTGCTGTGTCAGATTTAAAGCACTTTTGTAACCATCACCCAGCTTCACTTACTTGATGTCGTCCTCGTTGGCGAAGATGATGACCCCGCGAGCGTTGGGGGTCTCCATTAATCTCTTAATGAGCTTGTCATACTCTCCGGGTTTGGGGTCTCGGGGGATCTTTATGGACTGGGCGATGCACAGGCCTCCTGCGGCAGAAGAAGACGGACACCCATGCTGAAATTTGTCTTTCTGGAGGTGACCCGCTCCAATCTATATTAATGACCCCAGAGATCTCAGAGACAGCAGATGGGTATAAATGCACACAGCTGTCTTGGACATGCTCCTTTTCGACAACCTTTTAGGACACGTTGGGACGTACAGTGCTGTGCGGGATATTAATAGGACAATTAATTTGATTCAGGTGAGACACAAAGAAGCCTCCTCCGTCTCCGGAGTGAAGAGACGGATCAGGAATGTCAGAGCTGATCCAGGCCTGGAGAGCCATGTCAGTGTACGCTGTACAGCTACACACCTCATTCCCAGGCTTTGTAATTAGCTGAGTCGTGTATAAGGTGTCAGAGGTAAGGGTCAGGTTGGGCTATAGCTATAGAAAGTGCTGCACCTTAAGCTCAGCAGGCCTCCATCATTTCTGATACACCTGATCTTTTGGAAGAAAGGATGTATTTAAAGCTGCTTTTTTCATACAGAGCTGAGCTAAAGTAGCTGTGAGCATTAGCTCATTGTAAAAAAAGCTCCTTATCAGGGCTAAAAGTGTTTATTTTAAATATATAAAGTGTTTATAAAAGTTTGGAGACAGCAAATTCAATGGCCTTTCATTATTTTGACCTTTTCTGCAATCTAGATTGATAATAAAGACATCCAAGCTATAAAGAAACACATCTTGGCTGGATTTTCTCAGTCAGCTTTATGAAGTAGAGTCACCTGTAATTCCAGGCTTTCAGTTAACAGCTGTGCTGAACTCGTCAATAGTTAATTACTTGAATTTCTTGCCTCTAAATGTGTTTGAAAGCATCCGTTGTAAAGTAGTGAAGGTAGAGTTACAGGTATAGAGTGAATAGCTCTATTTGAGTAATGTTCTTATCTATATTATGGCAAGAACTACTCAACTAAGTAAAAAATAAACATACTTTAAGGAAGACCAAGAGTTACCAGCCTCAGAAACAGAGTATTTTTAATTTTGGTTACTACATGATTCCTTATGTGTTCCCTCATAGTCTGGACGAGTATTCAGTATGAATTTACAATTAATTAAAAAAAAAAACATTGAATGAGAATGTATGTCCAAACTTTTCACTAATATCACTGTATATTTCTCAGCATATAACACTTGGTGTGGTTAATTAACGTAAAATATGTTTGGTTATAAACATGCCACGAGTTAAAATAGTTCCATTGCTGCTCTGTTTGTAGCTGTGCTGTTTGGCTTGTAAGCGCTGCATTGTTGCTGGGTTACCTGTATGTGGCGGAGTATTACATGGAGAGCACATTACCGTCTGATAACGGTACTCACAGAATGCCTCTCAGCCAATCACATTGCAGGGCTTAATAAATAGTAAATCAGGGGGTAGTGCATTATGTAGGACTCTGTGGCGCAGCCTAAGCTTTTGTTTTTAATGACTTTTTTTCTCTTTACATTACTTTTCTTTTATACTAGTTTTGAAAACAGTACTTTTACACTTTTACTTAAAGAGTTAAAATGTTAAACTCTAGTATCTATACTTCTACCTACAGAGTAATGAATTGAGGTACTTTTAACTTTTGATTATAAGTGCAGAGGTGTGAACAGTTCTGTGATTTAAAAGCACCATGAATTTGATGTAGACTTCTTGTTAGAAATTTTTTTAAGATCTATTTTAAAATGAATTTTCATAACAATACTGGTGAATTAGGCTCGTTAAACTCTTGACAGAACAGTCTAGAGTCTAGACTTATCACAGTGGTACTCTGCGTGATAGTAGACATCTCCTGCTCTGTACTGAAAGATGTGGAACATCTGCTTTGCCGTCATCCGTCTACCTAAACCCAGCATCCCTGCCTCCACGCCTAATGACCTCATAAAGAGTTTCTTAATTAGCTTATAGATTTAAACAGAGCAATGACACTGAGCTTTATAATGCAGCGTAACTGCGGCTCTTACAGGAGCAAGCTTACACTCTATTGATTTATAGATGTAGGTGGAAAGACCCTCAGTAAATCAGGTCTGTAAGATCAGCTGATAGTACTGTACCTGCCTCTCGGGAGATCTGGACGAAGGCGTCCACTCCACTCTCTCCATAGTTGCCCTCAGAGGCCAGTGTGGAGACGTAGTTCCAGCCCAGAGCCTTCACGATGTCCACCATGGCCTGAGCCTGGTACGAGTCTGGAGGAACCACACGAGAGAAGAAGTCGTAGCGGTTGTTGTCGCTGAGCTCTGGAGCTGTGGAGGCGTAGCTGATCTGAGGAATCTGAGGAAAGGAGACGTATGGACATTTTATTCATTTTTATGTACAAACACTGTAGAAAAAGGCTTATTCTGAATGAACACATTAATAAAATATTGCACACTTTCTGTAAATCCTATTACTGTATTTTTGATAAACGCGCAGTATCAATAAACTTCTATTTTCTTGTATATTTTTATACATAAGGTGCGGTGCATAAGATTCTTGTGCCACATTTGTAAGGAACAGGGGTGTCGCCATGTTTTCCTTCTAATTCAGCAGGTCAAGTAAACAATACTAATAATTACATTACATTTGGCAGACGCTTTTGTCCGAAGCGACTTACAATAGTCAAGTACAAAAGTAATAGAAGTTAAAGGTAAAAACATCTTAAGACAGGGCTTAAAGGAGGTCAAAGGGAAATAATAGGATAGAGGAGTGAAGGAGGGGAAGAAGGAAATGAGGTTAGAAGTAGTTAGTGTGTTAGAGGTGTTAGGAGAGTAAGTGCTCTTTGAAGAGCTCTGTCTTCAGGAGTTTATTAAAGATAGCGAGAGATTCTCCTGATCTGGTAGTAGAAGGTAGTTAGTTAGAGGTGTTAGGAGAGTAAGTGCTCTTTGAAGAGCTCTGTCTTCAGGAGTTTCTTAAAGATAGTGAGAGATTCTCCTGATCTGGTACTAGAAGGTAGTTTGTTCCACCATTGGGGAACTCTGTACTTTTTTACAATAATTCGTAAAAAAATTCGTACAAAATTAGTAAAAAAAAACAAAAACATTTTCTTTTAACGTAAAACGAGTGCTGGATGTTAATCTACACAGATTTCTCTCCTGAAAACTGTTTATTTGGGTGAGAAAAGCACTTCTGTTTACTTACAGTAAGCTTAGATTTCCAGATTTTAACTAAGGCTAAGTGCAGCATTAGCATTAGCAGCTAACTACTAGCACTAGCTGCGGTTATCAGCTAATACCACCTGACAGCACTAAACTGAGGAACCCTGAGCGTTTGTTTAATCCAGGGCAATATTTGCTAGCAGTTCATCCCACGTAGCTTGTTTTAACAAGGTACACTAGTCTAGTAAAAATCTAGTATAAAGTCTTCCCTAGACAGTAGAGACAGTTACTCCAACAAACACAGGATAAACTCTTTTTAATCCCTTCAATATCAGAACTAAACATAAATGAGCAGGCGCCCTCAATACTTTTTTTGTCCATATGGTGTATGTAAAAATGCCATTTATGATTATGCCAAATGGATTAAGCTACAATTTCAAAGAGAAAGATTTTGATTAATAAGCACAAAATACACCCTATGAGTAATCTAAACCGCAATTTCTGTAGATTTTACCTTATCTTTTACTTTTGTAATCAGTTGCCTAGCAACGCCGTACACAAACACAAATCACCCATACTGCCTGTTACATCAGTCTAATATCTAAAGCAGTTTCAAGTAGGGAAGAAAAATGGCAACTCTTTAACTCTTTTCTAAAAAAAAGTGTGTGATGCTGTAGAAGAACCACTTTTGGTTCCACAAGCCATTTTCTAAAAGAAAAGTGTAAGTGAAGAACCTTTAAATTGGTAAAAAATAATTAAGTAAAGTTTTTTTTACACTCACATACATACCTCATTTATAAAAAATCATAAATTATGGGGGTCCATTTTTTTTTAATTAGACAAGAACTGGTATTGCATCCCATGGCTTTTGCAATGTCGCATTAAAGTTAAAGATCTCTAACATTCAGCTGTTTATCAGACAATCCTGAAAGAGAAAGTCCAGCCATCTGTTTGTGACCTCAAGCTCAGGCGTACTTGGGTTCTGCAGCAGGACAATGACCCAAAGTAAACAAACAAAGTCCACCTTTGAATGGTTTAAAAAAAAAAAATTAAAAAAAGTTTTGGAGTGGTCTAGTCAAAGTCTGATTGTCGTGGATGATCTTAAACAGACTGATTATGTTTAAAAACCCTCCAATGTGGCTGAATTAAAACTGTAAAGAAGAATGGAACAAAATTCCTCCACAGAGGAACGCTGCCAAAAGGATGGCACAACCAAGATATTGGGTTTAGGGGTAAACACTTTTTCACACAGGGCTACAGGTGCATTTAAAAAAATAATAATAATATTGAAAAGTTACTTTTATATTTCAGTAATTGAAACTCATATATTATATAGATGTATTAAACACAGAGTGATCTATTTTAAGTGTTTATTTCTTTTATTTTTGATGATTATGGCTTACAGTCAAAGAAAATCCAAAAATCAGTGTCTCAGAAAATTTAAATATTATATAAGACCAATTGGTACATTTGGCAGTGTGGGCAGTGTGCCAAGTCCTGCTGGAAAATGAAATCCTCATCTCCATAAAAGTTGTTTTTCTAATGATTTTCTAATTTATTGAGATGTACCTGTGTGTTGGTTTTTTATGGATTTTTCTCTTAATAAGTGAAATTATCATAAAAAAAGATTTTTATTTTGTCTGATATTACAATGTGTTTGTTAATCTGAAAAATTATATGAATGAAAAAATATTTCTAGAGTATATAGAGTATCACAGAATCACAGTATCATGATATCATCATTATCGTGGGCAGTTTGTTGTGATAATATTGTATCATAAAATACCCTGTGATTTAAACCCCTAACAATAATTATTGCCAATACAATAGGACTATCTGGACTCTCTGGTGCACATAAACATGAATGCATGAATAGGGTACCTAGGTATAATTTTCCTCATTATTAATCAGAATTGTATTATTAGTAATATTATAACTAACATAGTGAACGTATCATAGGTATTTTTGCACAGATTTATGATTGGCACTAGTGCTACTGACCTTATTAAGCATCCAGCAGCAGGAGGCTGGTGCTGCCCTGCCGTTAGGTGACTAATTATTGGGTCTAATGACTCAACAGGAGTAAATGAACTCACGTGCTGCTTCTCAGAGCAGAGCATGTGTTTCAGCTCTTTCTCTGCACACACAGGCCAGGCTGACCAGACTCCTTTCATCCGCAGAGACCTCAAAGGAATCCAGCCAGACTCTCGAGACAGAGCCAGCCTCCTTAATTCTGTTTGCAGCTTGCTGTAATTCTGTTTTCCTAACAAGATATGACATATAATACAGCACTTGTAGTCTCTGACTTTCTCTATAAAATGATCTTTATGACTTCATCTACTTATGATCAGAGTATTAAAGTCCATGTTTAACATTAAAATCCATGGCTTTACAGTTTTTAGTGAATAGAAGGCAATACTAGCTAGCAAATGAAAAAAAAAAAAAAAAAAAAAAAAAAATATATATATATATATATATATATATATATATATATATATATATATATATATATATATATATATATATATATACCCACTCATCATTTCTTCCCAAATCAAGGGTTTTAACCTTGTGTAGATACTCCCTGTAATACACACCAAGAGTCAAAAAGTAATGACCCACATTCATTTTCCAGATTATTTCTATTTTTTTTTTCTTTTAAATCAACTGATTGAATACTCCAAATATTATTTAAATATGTTGTTTTTAATCAGATAGAGATAGATAGAGAGAAAGAGAGAGAGAGCGAGAGAGAGAGAGAGAGAGAGAGAGAGAGAGTGGGTGGGTAGATAGATAGATAGATAGATAGATAGATAGATAGATAGATAGATAGATAGATAGATAGATAGATAGATAGATAGATAGATAGATAGAGTGGGTGGGTGGGTAGGTAGGTAGATAGATAGATAGATAGATAGATAGATAGATAGATAGATAGATAGATAGATAGATAGATAGATAGATAGAGAGCGAGAGAGAGAGAGAGAGTGGGTGGGTGGGTAGGTAGATAGATAGATAGATAGATAGATAGATAGATAGATAGATAGATAGATAGATAGATAGATAGATAGATAGATAGATAGATAGATAGATAGATAGATAGATAGATAGATAGAGAGTGGGTGGGTAGAATAGGTCTTGTAAACTGGGGAGAAAATGGAATAAAAATTTGAAATTTAAGGATAAAAAAGTAAATTAGCTCAACAGTACTTGCCCTCATCCTTTATCAAGAATTCTGATGATGTAATTTCTGTTTAACCATTTTACACACTTGCGTCATGTATCATCATCAGGCACCATTCCCCTTCTCTTAATGCTTCTCAGTAAAGATCTTGATGTACAGATCTTGATGTACAGATCTTGATGTACAGATCTTGATGTACAGGCCAGTTAACACGACTCATGATGACTCTTATTGATGCTACTGGTCTCCCCAGATTAGATGCAGTTAGTTGGGGAAGCTCTGACCCAGGTCTTCTGTTTGAAACGTATTTAAACTGACAGTTCTGTGTTAATCACATCCACCACCAACCTATTTACTATCTTCATTGTTTTTCCCGTTCTGGCGTAATCCAGTCTCCGTTAGTCTCCAGTGTGCTAATGTGTCTGCTCGCAGGGCAGTGCACTTCATGAATGAGTCAGATAAGCCCCTCAGCACAGATCCAACTCCACAATCAGGTTTCAGACGCGGCTGTTTCTTCTGAAGAGAAAATGGAGCAGCTTTAGCGTCTGCTGACAACGTCAGCAAATACACACGCTCCTCAACACGCTCACAAGTCCTGAGCAAGGCTGCAAAGAGCACATTTAACCAAAACCAAAAAGTCCAGAGCCAGTTCTTAATACTGATGCAAACTTTAAAATGTAATCAGTTCAATTAATTGAGCAGCAAATACAGCTCTGAAAATAACTAAGGGACCACTTAAAAATGAGATTTTACCAAATTAAAAACCTCTGGAATATAATCAAGAGGAAGATGGATGATCACAAGCCATCAAACCACCAAACTGAACTGCTTGAATTTTTGCACCAGGAGCAAAGCAGCATAAACTTATCCAAAAGCAGTGTGTAAGACTGGTGGAGGAGAACATGATGCCAAGATGCATGAAGACAAATGTGAAAATTTTTTTATTTAAAGTTTGCGGGAAATGTTGTCTGTAGTTTATAAAATAAAACAACAATGTTCTTTTCACTCAAACTTAAACCTATAAATTGCAAAATCAGAGAAACTGATTCAGAAACTGAAGTGGGCTCTTCATTTTCTCTCTTATTGTTCTTTGTGTTGGTCTGTCACTTAAACTCTCAATAAAACACATTTAAATTCGTCAGTAAGATGAAGAAGTTCAATGTGAAAAAGTTCAAGGGGTATGAATACTTTTGCATGCTTCTGTACGTGATTATTTGTGTTTGTGTGATTATACAATGCAAAGGCCCAGGTTGACTCTGCAGGTCAGTTTCACAAATGTGGGTCAGTGAGAGGAGGACACAGGTATTCTGGTGGATGTGTGGATGAGAGAGGAGGAGAGGAAGCCATTTGACAGATTATCTATAGAGGATTAGAGGGGTTTTAGTTAAATGAACAGGAGGACGGCCGAGCAGCAGCTGAGAAACGGTACAGAACACCCCAAAAACACACACAATCATACCTGCTCCGGAACAGATGGATGCAGAGATACAACCAACGCACACACACACACACACACACAAAGCCAAGCAGACACATATGATTTTAGCCTGATTTTAAGCCCGAATTTTAACTTCATTGTGTGGAAACGATGTGCGATTAATTACCCATGTGAGCTGCAAATGAGCAGTCGGACGCGAGGAGGGATTTCTGACCTGCCAAAAACATTTCTCAAGATGTGAGCTAGAGTCTTCTGAGCCAATTTCTTAATGTCACATCCTTTTTTCACAAAATTCATTGCAAATATACCCAAAAAATTAACCAGCAGACAAAATCCAAGGCACTGAATACACATAGCGAGTGCATGCATCTTACAGACATCTTAAGTTGCAAAAATTAATTAACTAATACCCCCAGACCTGGACTTTTTTATATTTATAATTATAAGATATTAAAAGTATAAAAATGATGTATAAGATAAAAAAATATGACAAACTAAAATATTATAATCAAGAGGAAGATGAAAGATCACAAGCCATCTCAAACCAAGCTGACCTGCTTTTCAAATTTTTGCACCAGGAGTAAAGCAGCATAAAGTCATCCAAAAGCAGTGTGTAAGACACCAAATATTGATTTCTGAACTCTTTTGAAACTTTATGAATATGAACTTGTTTGTGTAGACTATATTTTTAAGACTTTCATTGCTTTTATTTAGAAAATTCAGAGGTGAAATGAGTTTTGATGGGAGCCATGATGCTCCTGAATGCATGCCGTCCAGGAGGGGAAAAAAAACTGATTGGTTGACTCACAGACTCTTTGCAGAGAACAGGCCAATCAGAACCCTCTCTGTTTTGCATGCGCTTCATGAGTATGCACATGAGGGGAGAGCCTTTCTCTTGTTCTCCTTCTCTTTCCCACATGCGATTAGGTAAAATCTGCCCAGTGAATCCAGTGTTTTACGATCAGACAGTGGAATTGCTCCAAACACACACACAGGAAATGTCTCTCTCTCTCTCTCTCTCTCACTCTTACTCACTCCCTCTCTCTTTCTCTCTCTTTATAACAGCTGAGAAATCCAATCGTTTAATCACAGTAATGGCTCCAGTCTGCTCTAACTCCAGAGCTTCATTTGCTGAGTTACGTTTACTTTATTCGACAATGAAAGAACGAGATTATTTCTCAGATCGTTTGTCAATGATAACACATTAAAGGCCTGATTTCTTGTTATTGTGGTTCTTGATATAAAACAGCAAAGACACTACAAATTATATTAGAACAAGACAGCATCTAAAATACCTTTACACAATAACCTTACATAAACACAACTTAAGAACAGGGGGCTGGATTTTAGACCAGGTTTCTGAATTCCCTGCTCAAACAGACCAACGTAAAAAAGTAAAAATTAACCCTTCCCTTTAGAACAGAGTTATTAAAGGAAATGGAGTGAAATCCCCTCCTGATAATACAAATTCGGACAAGTCTTCAAACACTCGGTACAGATATACATAGCTATAGCAGTGGAGCTCAGCAGAAGTTCAGCAACCTAGCTGCTGCTCCTGATAACTAGTTAACTTTAGGGTGTCGTATTCATCATCTTTAGAAAGTGGGCAGGTGGTGCAGCAATTCATTATGATGGTTCATTCCTTAATTCCTCTGTGATTTGGAGCTGAAATGAACGTTTATTAGCTTTTATTCATTTTTATATAATATAGTGTCCCCAATATCTCTGTTAGCAGAGATACATCAGATGCCTACTGTGAATAAACAGTGCATATTATGATTGACAAGCAGCTGACCTCAGTGACCCATTCTCCCAAACACATTTGAGGTTAACAATGTAAGTTTAGTTATTTTAAAGGATAGCAACAATACAAAAATAGTACAAATAATAATATGACAATATGACAACACACGTGGAAAAAGCATGTTGTGTGGGGCATCACAATCTATCAAGTACTACTCTGGCTCACTTTACCTATCTCAAATTCTCACTCACTGCCTTGATAATCCAAAATGTACTGCTCTTCAGGGATGTCAAGGCTGCAGCATGCTCTTTGCCTGCTACTGTGTTACATACCTGGCAATCCAGGGTGTGGAAATAGGAGAGAGGAAACACACACAGATTTCTGCATCATAGAAATACATGATAATATGAGTCTCATGATCCATTTAATACTTCTGCATGGGAATGGGATCAGTTGGGGAAATGAGTGGAATAGTGTTTATCCAGTATTTTGACCTCACTAATGCTGTTCTTGTTAAATGCAATCAAATTCTCACAGCAATGCTTTAATGTATTCGCTTCCATATTCCCAAACGTTTGCATGCCACTATATTGTGCTGGTTTGCCCTGGGAATATATATGTGTGTGTGTAATGGCAAGTATTATGAGTTGCATTGTTTTACAGTATATAATCCTGTGAATATAGAGCATACAGTATCTGAGAGTTATAGTAATCTTTTGTTGAGAGCGTGACTGCCTGTCTATCTGTCTCTCTGTCTGTCTGTCCATCAGTTGTCTGTCTTTATCTCACCAAGCCTTCATTGGACTAACCAATCTTCTATCTGCCCCGCAGCTCTCGGGAGGCTTCATCGACAGACTGAGGCAGATTGAAGTTCAAATGGAGTTCCAGTGTGTTCGAACTTCATTTGGGCAACTTGGCTCCCACCCCAGATTCAAAGCAGCCTCGCAAAACTCCACGCTGCGCCCCGGAGCTGCAGCTATAATCATTAATTAGACTCAACTGCTAATTAGAAGCTTTAAACGCAGCTACAAATACCCCCAAGATGAAAAACGGGATGAGCGGAATTCCTCGACAGACTCATCAAAGTGGACAAAACAGCCTTTGAATATTCCGCTTGTAGTTCATGTAACTCAAAGTGGCGACAAGCTGCACTGCGCCTGCGAGGCGTCTCGGAAAAACGCACTGCAGGGATTTGGGTTGGAGTCTCAGCTGAGCCATGTGCAGCCCGTGGCTGAAGAACCTTCTCAGAAGGGAAGAGAAGCAGAGCAGGGGCAGTCTCTCTCTCTCTACCAATTGCCTTTAACCCCTCTTGGGCATGGAATTCACCAAGGATGCCCAATAGTTGGTCTTGGAACGAGGACACCACAGAGCTGAAGGATGTTAGACACCTTGCACTCCTCCTATATCTTCCTCTTGAGGATGCCCCACAGGTGCTCAATTAGGTTTTGCCCTAGAGACATACTTGGCCAATCCATCACCGTTACAGCACCTTCAGCTTCCTCAGCAAGGCAGCAAGTTCTCCTCTTGGAGGTGTGTGGAAGTGGGGTCATGACTTTTCCATGCCTTTATGACAAATTGTCATGATCATACGATTTTTAAAACATTAAAAAAAACATTAAACAACGATTTTCCCAAAACTTTCTTGGTATTTTTTATGTTTCCAAAACTTACCAGGCCTGGAATTTGCTATTTTCAAATTCCATGACTTTTCCAGTTTTTTCATGACCCTACAAACCCTGAGAGTGTCAAAGTACATGTGGGAATTCAGCTCCCCAGTGATGGTATCCAAAAGCAGCATCTAAGACTGGTGGAGGAGAACATGCCAAGATGCATTATTTGAGGTCTGAAAGTTCGGCTGTTATTTCAGCCGTTTCTACAAATAAACGCTCTAAATTACAATAATTTTATTTGGAATTTGGGAGAAATGTTGTCCATAGTTTACAGAACAAAAAATAAATACTCAGAAATATACCAATAAATAGCAAAATCAGAAAAACTGATTCAGAAACTGAAGCGATCTTTTATTTTTTCCAGAGCTGTATATAAAATATAATATGTAATGTATATGTTAAAACACAGCTGTAATGTATGTTCCATATTTGAAAACAGCCAAAATATATTTCCATATTTATTTTATATACTAAAAAGATTAATATGTACAGGTATTATTCAGATTTATGTATACGTAGCATGATAAACAGTAAAAAAAATCAACATATATATGAGATTGGTGTCAAAAACTTAGCATATATACTTAGTATTTAATGAAATACTAGCGTGAGGACAGTACTGCACACTGAGCTGCAGCAGTAAAAACAAGGTTTGGTGGTTAGTGTGGTTTACAGCAGTGAGGTGACAGGAGCAGCTGTGATTAGCTGAATAGCTGAGCTAGCAGTTAGCAAGCACAATTACACCCAATTACACCAGCAAGCTAATTACATATATAGAGCCCTACGCTGACTTATAGCATAGTCCATATATCTACTGGCAGCAGTGAAGTGATTTGCAGCTTTATTCAGACCTGCCAGCTTTTCAGCTTTTACAATTTTCTGTGAGTGAGATTCCAATTGGTGTGGCCTCAAAAGGGCTGAACACAGAAAAATATATGGGGAGCTAAAATACATTTGAACATTTCCAATCCATTTTAATACTCCAGCTCTTTAACCGAAAATTATATTTCAGCAAGCTCTCAAGCCCATTTGGTTGGTCCAGACTCTCAGACTTTTTAGTTTGGTCTGAACCAGATCACTATGATCCAAAGATTGCTGGTTCAAATCCCAGATCATGCTGCTTTGCATCAGCAGCCGGAGTCCGAGAGAGAGAGCACAATTGACCTTGCTCCTTCTAGAGAAGGGGAGAGAAGGAGTAAGGGGGTAGGTGTTATCTATCTGTGATGCAGGATGAGCAAGAGAGAGAGAAAGAGGGGACGAGAGATGGACAGAGAGGGAGAAAGAAAATGAGAGAGTAAGAGAAAGAATGAAAAAGAAAGAGAGAAAATGAGAAAGAGAGTGAGGAAAAAATGAGAGTGAATGAGAGACATACAAAAAGAGAGAGAGTGAATATGAGACTTAGAAAGAAAGATGGAAGGAAAGGTAAGAGAGACAGTAAGGTAACAGTAAGAGAGAAAGAAAGAGGAAGACACAGAGAGGAATAAAGATAAAGAAAGAAATTAAGAGAGAGAGGGACGGAGAGAATAAATGAGGCTCATAAAGACAAAGAGAGAAAGAAATTGAGACAGAGAGAAAGAGAGAGTAAATGGAGACAGAGAAAGAAAGAAAGAGAGGGAGAGAGTAAGAGAGAGGAAGAAAGAGAGAGAAAACAAGTAAGAGAGATTGCGAGAAGGAAAGAAATTAAGAGAGACGGAAAGAGAGAGTGAGAGACAGAGAGAAAGAAAGAGAGGGAGAGAGTAAGAGAGAGGAAGAAAGAGAGAGAAAGCAAGTAGATTGCGAGAAGGAAAGAAATTGAGAGAGAGAAAAACAGAGAGAATATGATTCAGAGCAAATGAAGGAATAAAAACCTGAAGAGAAAGGGAGGAAGAGAGAGCGAGAGAATGAAAAACAGTAAAAGAGAAAGAGGGGGTAAGAGAGAGAGAGAATAATAAAAAATAAGACAGAAAGGAAAAGAAATGAGAGACAAAGAGAAAGAGAGGAAGTGAATGAGAGCAAGAGAGAGAGAATAAGAGAGAGAGAATGCGGAAAGGAAACAGAGAATTAGAGAGGGAGAGAGAATAAGAGAGAGGGAATGAAAGAGAGAGAGAGAGAGAGAGAGAGAGAGAGAGAGAGAGAATGGGAGAGAGAG